>NC_058038.1:4912405-5212405 GCF_019176455.1 Solea senegalensis | reverse complement strand
ATGTTTTGGTTGGAAGATTTGGAATATAGCTGGTCAAGAAGATGATAACAACGTTATCTCGCCCCCTAGTGGAGTGGAGGCAAACATACTTCATTTAATAAATCAGAATACAACAGACTGTGCAAAGTAAATCCTCCCTTCTGTCACATTTTGGCTACTTGTTCAGTATCTTGTTACATCTGTTGTTTTAATTTTTCCCAAAAGAAAAAGTGGAAACAATGTCCTCCTTTTTTTTTTCTTCTTTTTTCAATCTGGTCCTTAAGACTTAAGGCTGGTGCCTTAATATACTGTCACATATTGAGATGTTTTTATTGTTATTTTATAATATTTCGATGGAATTTTATATTTAGTTTTAGGCTTCAAATAAATCAAATTAATTTTTTTCACCATTAAGGTGCAAAATAAAACAATATTTGGGCTGCAATGTACACAATTTTGTCTTGTTTTGACAGTTTCCATGATATATGTTGGCAATTCATATTATTCTACTATTTTCTCTTGTGTTATTGCTGAAAAATAAATTTCTTTGTTTATTTGCTTCTCGAGTTCAAAAGAAGTCTACATTCTGTAGTCACGTAATCATGTACACTGCATTCATCATATTTTTCCTTTCGTTTTATGACTCTTTTAGCTATGTTTTAACATAATTCTGTTGTACACTTATTCAACAACGATGAATCTTGTTATGAAATGGAAACCCGACAGGCTGAGAACGACTCCTTTCTTTCAATCGATAAAAGAAAAACTCACTAAACAAAAACAAGCGATCATTTTGCAAGATGTGTTTGTTTAATCCTCAGAGGGTTAAAGAGTTTTTACGGCGTGAAAAGAGAGGTCGTGAGAGATGAAATCACTCCGTTTGGGAGCAATAAAGTGTGCTAAATATTTTTCCAGTCGAATGCAAAGACACACCTTCATTATCTGGGTCACAACGCCGTGAGGAGAAATTCCCCCCAAAACACAAGTTGAGTTGAAATGCATCTGCAGGGAGGAAATGCTGCAGCCCAGAGGTCAGAGGCCACAATTAGACTTGTTTTTAATTGTTTTAGCAATGCTGTATAAGTATCTCAATCATTTTGTTGCAATGCAGTCAGGAAATGTGTTAAAAAAATACAGGAAATATGTATGTATTATTAATAAGCAGGAAAAAAACAACTTCTGCTAGGATTAAGTGTCAAGTATTTAGTGAAACACCTGCAAAAACAGCTGCTCTTATGCCAGGTTTAATCCCCTTTTTTCCTCTACTTGGTTCAAATCCCATAAAAATATAATTTACTGTGATATCTGCTCTGTCTGCAGCCAAGAAATGAATCGCTATGAGAGGGAAACACCCAGAAAAAGTCACGGTGAACAAATCCTGATGTCGTTTATTTGGAGTTATCCACTGATCGGTTGATCGGAGTTCCAAATCTAGTCAACCTGTTGGATTATAGCCTGGATTGACTGGATTGACCTGTTATTGTCTGTACAATTTCAGCTCAGGCCTGGTTCTTTAGACCTATATTCCTTCAGTTTTTGTTTGTTTTTATTTTTAATTTTTGTGTGGTGCATTGGTTATATTATAACATGACGACTCCCAACCAGCACACGACAAAATAGGATTTTCAAGAAAGTGAAATTAGCCTCAATTGTTCTCATTTTTGACCTAAAAAGAAAAATAATCCTGACAAGCATGAGAAAAATAAATCTAACTTTAAGCTTGAATCATCAGTATCAACTAAAACAGTGGTTTGTGTCAAATGCAGACATAAAATTCACCATCACAGACTGGTGCGTGTGTAAGCATAAGACAAATATAAATTGCAAAATTCACCTTAATTAAGATTGAAACTCTTTTTGTACTTGTACACATTACACATTACACAAATGATTTGTCCTAAAACAAGAAAATGTGAATCCATTTAAGAATATGTGGCTGATTTCTTGCAGGGCTGTTTTTGCAGTGCATGTCCATAACATAATAAATAAAACAAACGTTATATTTGGGCTGTGTGCATGAGTGCAAAACTGTCCAAACATGATTTTAAAGACTTCTGTGTCATTCCTTCTGAAAACAATCTTCATGAAAACCCTTTTATTTCTCAGCATGACAACAATCCCAGGTATATACCAAAAGATTACTCAAGAAAATGCAAAGAAAGTCTCTATGAAAGTGTTTTTTACGGCACATATTTCCTGTTGTTTGGGTTTTATATTAATAAAATGACCAAAATAAATCTAGGTCGTGAATAAAACTGTACTGCAATAAGATTTGGGGGTTTTAAAATGGGGAAACCTGGTGTGTCATCTTCTTCACTGGCAGCTGCATGAAGGACACAGTCACATGATCTCTGGCTCCCCCACGTGTTCAGTACAAACAAAGTCAGTCTTGTATAAACTACTTTAAAGGGAAACTTGAGTAAAAGTGCAAGTATGTAACCAGAAAATGACTTTGGGAGCAGTTGAAGTCACTATTTCAAAAAAATGAATAAATAAAAAGTAATATTTCTTCAGTAAAAGTCTTATAAAGTATATGACCTTTACTGTGGTAGTGGTAGGGTTAGTTGTGAATGGGTGAATGGGTGAAAACTGTAGTGTAAAGCAGCTCATCAAGACTAGAAAAGCCCTATACCAACTCTTCTTCTTCTTCTGATTTCATTTGGTAGTAACGAGTAACAAAGACAGTTAGAGGAAATGTAGTGGAGCAAAAGTAAAAGTGGCTAGAAATAGAGTACAGATACGTGAATTTGTACTTAAGTACAGTAACAAAGTATTTGTACGCTGTTACAACACTGGTAACAAAGTGACAACGCGAGGAAATCAGAATGTCCTGAAGCTTCAACATAAATAAATACATTTCATATAAGAATGACTTAAAATAGTACACTAGTCAGCGCTCCGCCTTGTTTTACAGTATTATCATGAGTCGCCATTAGATGGCAGCATGGTGTCAAACCACACACACACACACACACACACACTCTCCCTCTCTCTAATGACCATGTTGAAAATGTGATCTCCTCAGGCTGTGCACACATTTGAGGGTTGTAAAGGTGGAGGAGGGGGCTTCTGCTGCTGCTGCTGCTGCTGCAAACACTTGGATATCATATGTTTACGGGGGAAACCACGGCGACCACATACACTCACCAGGAGGCCTGTGGGGGGAAACGCCAATTAGCAAGGGTCAAAGTCAGCTGCTTGGAAATGTGGGATTCATCTAAGTCACGTTTAATTTGGATCAATCATTAATCAATCCTGACTCTGGCCTCCGTGTTCCAGTGGGTAACTTTTATTTTTATTTTTTTTTACCTCCACCAGGGAGGTTCTGTTTTTAGTAGGTTTAATCTCCTGTGAGCGACCTCCCGTCTACACTTTTTGACGGATTCATCTGATTTTTTTTTTTAGGTGTATACCCATAAACTCTACTCCACTGATTACGTCACAATACATATTACAATTTCAAAAACTCCCTATCTCTTATAATGGTATCCTGTATGTGTATGCAGGATGTGACACTCAAATACCCAGATTTGACACAGATTTGTGTTTTTTTCCTGGCAAACCAGACCTACATCGAGATGTTTGATCGGGCACACACAATCTGAGGGGCGGGATAAACGGTTGTCCCTCCCCACCACACTAATTCTGCAGACATATCATCATCAGTTTTAGTTATTATAGTTTATAAGAGGCCTGATCGTCGCAGCTGCAGTGGACTTTCACTGAACCACGCACACGCACACACACACACACACACACACACACACACACACACACAGACTGTCAGCAGACACCTCATACTTGTTTAATAAACTTTTTTAAATGGTTTATTTAATGTGTTGCTGGTGGGAAAAAGGGATTTTCCTCTCGGCCTGGATGTAACACGTGGTGGGGACTCATCTGGGATCTGAACTCAGGACCTCTTCATTTTCATTTTTATTTTTATTTTTTTCCACTCAAGCTAAAATGGAATATGAGATCGAGTGAGTATGCGTGTGTGGGAGAAGGAGGCCAGACATATAGTCGAGCCATGCCGTGCTGAGCCGTGCTAAACCCTAGACTCAACCGGGTTGTGACGCCACTGATCTACACTACTGAGGGACCTTTGTCACAGTGACACAATGCAAAAGATGATGACATCAGCAAAAGCAACAGCTGCTTCAATTAGGAGAAGTTTAGTTTTTTTTTCTCCGTCATCACATTTGTGCAGCGAGCTGCGAATGTCAACTTTGTGACACACATACGCCCGTGTGATTCAAAGGCCTGTGACACATCACGCTCCATGAACCCGGGTCACGGTTTCACTGAGAGTTTGGTTTCGTGCGTTGTGGTCGCGTGTCAGCGTCTCTGATCCGTCGTCTGCAGGCGACTGCTGCAAAACTGAAAACACAGGCACCTGCGAGACATTTTCCACAGCACCACATTCCACCCGTGTGTGGCAAACAGCTGCTGCTGCTGCTGCTGCAGGGCCAGCGGTGGATAATCTGCTCCACAGATTATCAGTCCTATTGTGGCGGCGGCGGGGGGACAGAACCACAAAACTGACAATTTCTCAGACCTTTTGAAATGCTAATGGGACGGTAATCCTCTGTTTGTACGTACTTTAAACACAGAGATTGGCCGTCTTTTCTGTGGTTTAATTTTAACTTGTTTGTTTTGGGCCTTTTCCAACATGTGCTGCAGATGGACACTTTCTCACAGAGTTCCACAGCCTGGAGCTTTTCCCCTTCTCTCTCTCTCTCTCTCTCTCACTCTGTCTTTCTTGTCTTTGTTGTTGTATCGTCTTGTTTTTTTTGTTTTTTTTGCCGTTCTGCAAGATTTCAAGAGAAACATACACTGACGGTGGCATTTCATTTCATTTCATCATGGAACCGCCGCAGAACTAAACAAACAGCTGTTCCTCCAGATGAGCTGTTCTTCGAGAGGAGGCGGAGGAGGAGGAGGAGGAGATGTTTCAAAAACAAAGCCCCCGAGAGAGTGTGGCTGTCTACCACGTCCCCCCGGGGCGTTTCAGAGTGGACACTGAGAAACAGATAAGGCTGTGATGACCGGCCTTTTACGGATTAACAGAGCACAGACTCGGGAGTTTTAGAGCATGAAAACAAGTAAATCAAAAAATATAGTTGCTGTGACAAAAACTATGAGGGAATCTACTGACCTCTTTGCGAAGTACGGAGGTTTTGGGATGTTTGTCTCCAAAGTCAAAGCCGAAAAATGAGAACTAGGTTTCTACGCACAGAACCATGGCGGAAAATGTTCAACAACGACCGAAAACAACCACACGTCAAGTAAATAAAAAAAAAAAGTTAATGAGACAAAAACTATGACACTTTAGTCGACTAACAGAACTTTCCCTATACACAATCTTTTTCAGGTTTCCTGTAAACGCATTGTTTCAAGAACTGTCTTCATCCACACAAAACGACTCGAGATGCTGTCGTACATATGCTACGGTGGCGATAGGCCTCCTTTCAGATGTCACTATTAGGCATTTTCAGGTTGACCTTTTAAGTCACAGGTCAAAACCTGTTTAGCCAGCGGCTAGTCTGTGCCACATTGACCACCATTCTGTGTCTTTTTCCGCCATCCTACCATCTCTAAGATGACAGAGCATAAAGAAATTCCCATTTCAGCTGTTCTTTAATGTTTACATGTAACAATGTGTTTATATGTCTAATTTATAAAGAGTAAAAGTTTGATTTGAATGTCTAATTGGTTGACATGCTATGTTTACAATAACATTTAAGTTTATGAATACATTTGTTAAGCACTGTATGTATCTTTCATGCTTTCTGGTCACACGTAAACATTTCATTTGTGTAGGGGCTCCACATTTCTGTCAGAAATTAAACAGACGGCCTCCAAAAGCATTCACATGCAGGTCCCTTGCGTCTTTTCCACCACATAACGCAGAGTGTGTGACACATGCAGATCTTTTGAAAGTCTTTTAGTCTTGAGTTCTCCGTGCAACGGCAGAACTGCAATAAGCCGATGAGGAACGGCCTTTCGAGAGCCGCTGACACAAGATCCCCAACGGCCCAACCCCAAATGAAACCCAATAGTATTTACCACTGTTGCCCATCTGGATCGAGAACAGCTGCAGAGGGACTTTGTTGTCGTGTTTGTAAGCGCACCTTCTTTGTCAAATGTGTTTTCTGAAACCACACCCGTTCTCCTCATGCGGCTTTTTTTTTCTCCCCCCACTCGAAACCCCGCTGGTTGGGACAGATCAGTGATTAACCTGTGAAAGGGAAAGGATGCCGAGCTGCTTTTTGTACGACTCAGTAGGGGCTTGAAAGGTCTCGCGAAACCACCCGCCCCCCGCACCCTTTTCCCCTCCCCCCCCACCCCTCTGAGGCCTCCTGATCACCATTAACACCATGCGAGAAGGGCACGGACTTCCAAGGGTTTTTGGTGGAGCTGGAGTCGAGTACATCATGTCAACATCTGGAAGGCATTAAAATGTTGAGGGTGAAACGGGGGAGTGAGTGTGTGTTGACCGAGCTGTGTGTATGTTTTATGGAGAGCGAGTTAATTACGTTGTTGTGCGAGAGTTTGGCCGCATCCGCGCAGAAACAGAAACAGAAACAGAAACTTGTTCCCTGTACCATCTCGATACAATGAGTTTTCTGTAAACACTGCGTGTGTACATATGCTGTGCCTGTATATACGTCAAAAAGACGTTCAGAAAACAATAGACCAATTTCTCCATCAAAGGATCTGGAATTCATTTCAATGCCTTGTGAAATAAAACTGATAAAAGACTTCAAAACTTTCACTGTAAAGGTCGAGAACTGGCTGAAAACAAAACAAGACTGTACCCACTTTTAATCTCGATAAGGTCGGACTGGTATGAAGTGTATGCGTGTGTGTGTGTGCGTGGACTTTTACTTGTATTGTATTTGGTACATGAGACATAGGTCTTATATATATATATATATATATATACATAAACATATAAACTTATATAATTGTCATTTTTACTGTTCATGTGATTTAAACTTAAATGTTTTTCTCTCTGGGAGAAAATAAGTGTTTTTAGATTCTCCCGAAATGGATAAAAAGCTGAAATGACACAAAAACTGACGCCAATCCTCTCAAATGCGGCCTTTAGCGTATGAAAGCGTGACGTGTTGCAAAGTACAGGCAGCTGAATGAGGGTCGGCATTAGGGAGTCCAAACCACAGATGAAGGGAGATAGTGGATTACAGTGCACTCTGTGTGTGTGTGTGCGTTTCTGTGTGCGTTGCTGTATGGCTCTTTGTTCATGTGACTTGTTTGAAGACTGGCTCTTTGACGCGAGGCGGCAGGATGTACGGCTCTGGACCCTTGGCAGCAGAGCGGCTCCATGTGAACCCGGGCCCGAAACAAGATGGCTTTGTGCGCGCGATCGCTGTCCTGCCCCTCCCTTCCCTTCCTTTCCTTCCCTTAACCTCTACCTACAGTATGGAGCTGCAGCCTCGGGCCACATATGTACCAGGTGCCCCCACTAACTCCCTCACAGCAGGTCCTGCTGCTCATAATGACCAGAAGTTACTTCAGCGCAACCTGATCTTCACTGGGAGCAAAAGGCAGCGTGCTCTTTAATCAAGAGGCTCTGACATCAGCCGGGAGCAAGAGGGCGGCAGGCCAGCTGACGACGGGGAGCATGTGATGCCGCAAGCTACACATTTTGTACCCTATTGCACCAGATATATATATATATATATATATATATATATATATATCTTTCCCCTTTGTGCTTTATTGTGAAAGCATGACAGTTGTAAAAGCTCAGCAGACAATCAGCCTCCTTTTTGAAGACCAAACACTAGGTCATTCTGCCATATGATAGTGATCTCAATCTATAGATTAAATCTGGGGTAGGCAGCACATGTTTGGTTCAAGTTAATTCCATCATAACCTTTTGGCATGAAGAGAAAGTCATGTGAAAGGAGAAGAACTGACACCGCCTCTAGTCTCTCCAGGGGCCGGATCACACTCGACTGTGTGTTACTGACTGAGTCACCACCTGCACGTACATGTCTGCATTTCCAACACAAGGGTCCATGTCAGTCGGGCACTTGCATGTGTAACCGATCTCCTGTGTGATGTGATTGGCTGTTAAACCAAGTGCAGTTGCGTGTACAGCATTTGTAATAACTGTTTATGAAGGAAAAATCCTCTAAAAGAGAGCTGAACAAAGAAAACAATAAGCCTGAGTCGATCTGGACACAGTGTTTCTGAAATGGTGTCATCTGTTGCCTATGGAATGTATGCATCTGTTCATTCTGAGCCAACTGGAGGGGCTCAGGACAGAGAGACTTGTTGGTGGTCCAGCCAATGTCGTGAATGCAAGACACAATGGCACAAATGAGGAAGACATTTTGTTTTCCTTTTGGCCTATATTTGGGATTTGGGATGAGATTTTTATGCCGGATACCCGTCCTGATGCAACCCTAGGACTACGCGTACACTGGATGTGGACCGGCGCTCCTCCAAGTCAATTTAGAATGCCCAATTAGCACATAGTCTGACTAAGACAGGCAATCGGACAACTTGCCGAGTCCGACTCGCTGAATGTGGCTGTGCAACATCTGACTATCAAGACGGATCGTGCTCTGTATGTTTCGTACCCACTGTACATCGTTTATCGTGATACAAATGAGTCTGATCATGGCTCATGTGGGTGCCGTGTTGTCCAGAGAAAGACGGCAAAGACAGTACTGCAGTTTATACAGTACGTCGTCAAAGACCGGGGAGGACACTTTGGTGCATGCACAGAACGCCAAGTCCGACTAAGCCGTTAAATGCAGGAGTAATCAGACTATGAATCTCATTATACAGGTATGTTAGTCCGACTAAGACTAGCTCGATTTTAGTCAGACTAATGTGTCATTAAGAAAACCAAATTATTGTCTAACTCCGACTAAAATTGGACATTGAGCAATAGGGATTACCTTGCTCATGGGTGCCCCAGCCCTTGACCTGGCAGAGATTCAAACCAGCAACCCTCCAGTTACAAGCCCAATTGCCTATGGGGAAGATAAACTTGTGTCTTCTTCATTGCCAGAACTCTCATCATCATCAACAAACCGATCGGATAATTTACATTTTGACACAAGTTACTACGAGTCCTGGCGGAACATTAAACTGCGCCGTGTTTCCACCGCGATCCCCCCCCCGTTAATGTGCCGTCATCAAAGGTTTTGGTTTTTCCGGCCGAATGCTGTGTGAGGCTGACGTGATAAACATGGTAGCCGTGATACGAAAACCCACGACAGCTTCATTACACAAGCGTGAGGTTTTAAAAAAAATGAACTGGCTCGAAAAGTAATTACTCGCTGCCACATGTGAGATTAATGAAAAACAGAGAGGTGTTTTTTTTTGTGTCTGACGGGAACGTTTCTCTGCCATTTTTGTGAGATTTTCCTGGCGGTGTCACTCCCCTTTCTTGGACAATTTTTTAAGAGATTGAGATTCCTCGTCTTAACGTGAACGCATGCTGTGCTCAGTGAAAGCCCTCAGACAAGCACTGTACTCCACCACCTCCTCCTCCACCTCCTCACATAACCTGATCCCCTTCGACCCGCTCTCTCCTGCCGTTCGGCTGTTATTGAGCAGGCATTTCACAGACACTCCCACTGAGACCAATGACCTCATCAGTGGGCAGGAAGTCAGAGGGTTCAAGTTCCTCCTGTGAGAGTAATCCCACACATCTCTGCGTATTTGATTCAGGAGGGGGGGGTAGGGGTCTACACGGGGGTGTGGAGTCCCCCCGCTCGCTGGTTTCTCACTATCAGCCAGCGTCCATGTCATCACGTGGCTGCATTATATACGCTTTTGGCGTGAGCTATTCTGGAGGGAGAGAGACAGCGAGCTGCGTCCAGGTGTCTCTCGACTTCCCGTTCACACAAACGCAGTTGCAACGTGGCACGAGGAACAATGCGGAGGAAGAGGAAGGAGCTAAAAGAGACGTGTATATTTAACCATTAATGGACAAAAGACCCTCTGTCCCCTTGTCTGCACAGTCCCCACTTCAGGGAATAATCATTAATCTGCAGCAGGGACGGTCAAGAGTGATTGGTGCCTTTTTTTTTTTTACCCCTGAAGTAAAGGGTCAACGACCTTGACTGTTTGTCAGTGCCTTCCTGCCAAAGTTCTGTTGCCTCGACGAATGACATCAGTGGGAATGTAAACCCGCTCTGATTCAGCGCTCGAGCTGGACACACCCTCCTGGCCTTATCATGTGTTGTTCCTCTTGTGGTTATGTTGCAAGATTTGTGATGTTTTAATGAGATTGTAAAAAACAAGGCGGGCAACGTCAGCGTGCCCCCACCGACAGTACAGTAAGTGCCGGATATGGGGTTTTGTTCACGCTGCCGTATCGATCCATTTCTGTTGAAATGTGGCACAGAGGCAACATGTTTACATGAGATCAATGCAGGAGCAGCAATCAAATTTACCCCGGAGCTACTGTACATCATACAGACAGAAACACAGCATGAATATGACCAACATAACCGAGCGCAGTTGTAAACACACACACACACACTTTTGTCAGACTAATTTATTTCACACACTCCTCCCCACTCGCTCCTACACCCTTTCAGGGAGCCAACAGTTGCAACACGTTTGTTACCGGCAGGTCTTGCCTTGCGCTGACTCTGCACAAATGTTCCAGAGGGTTTTTGCGTCTGGGCTTGGCCACTCCTGCCAGAGAAAGAAACACACACACACACACACACACACACACACACAGGGAGCCCTGGAGGAGCTCACAAGACCAGGCAAATATCAAACACAGGGTGTGTGTGTGTGTGTGTGTGTGTGTGTGTGTGTGTGTGTGTGTGTGTGTTGGGCATGGACTCAGCTCATCACAGATCTTCGCCTGCGGGAACATTGACGCGTTTGTGCCCAGATGTGTGGGAGGGCGGCAGAGCCGAACACTCCATAATTCAGTGTGTGTGTGTGTGTGTGTGTGTGAGTTTGTGCTCCAACTTTTCACACACGCTTCACCCTCCTCCATTAATCTGCTCTTACTTCCATAGACACTTGGCAGCAAAGACGCCGTCACCGTTCCTGGCACGGACAGACACCGACTGGCTAATATTGCGTGTTACTTCACAGAGAGAGTAAAATAAGGAAGCTTTCACGTGTAGTTTTATCATTAGGGAGAAGGAATGCAGTGATAAAAAAAAAACACGACGCAGTTTAAACTGTACCACAATCAGCCTTCGCTGCATGGGACGTGCTGTCACTGTGGAGGCCCGGCATGTTTTAAGAGCCTTCTCCCTCCCCCCCAAACACCCCCCCCTCGCCTCGAACTCTGAGCCAATATTCATACTTGAGTGAAACAGAACATTCAGATAGAGACGACAGTGAGACTGGGAGGACGTTCACTGATAAACTCTGAACCCTCACAATGAGAACATTCAGTCTGTGCAAAATCCGGGGATGAGCTGCTCTCACTCAGCGCCCGACTGCTCGCCAGCCCGGCCTTGAACCACAGACGCGCGATTCTTCCTTCGTCAGTCAGCGGCGATCTAATCTAATTAAAACGCGGGAGGTGACATCTGTGGAGAAAATGGCCATGCATTGAGAACACATGTGAGGGAGCTGTTGTTCCAAACGTCCGGGATAAATAAGTCCAGAACCGGCCTCAATGAGCATTAAGGGACTGTCTACAAATTGCAACACCAACAATGCAAATTTTCCGATTTTGTCACCATAATTCAGTGTAGGGTCTCTAAAATGGCTGCACACTTCATTTGTCTCCTGTAGGTGGTTCTACAACAGGTGTTTGTTGTAGAATGCATGTTTTAGTGGTCACTTACACGGAACACCATTTCAGTCAAAAAGACTTTGGTTTTAAACTCAAGTTTCCCCATCACAGATGACTCTGGCCATTCTTGTAAGATCCCAAATGAGATAGCCAGCCCATTGGGACCCCAATGGATTGTTACTGGACAATAAACTGAACAAAGACCCGTACAGGCCTCCCCTTCAGAGTATGTTTCTCACCAATAAAAGATGCTTAATCCACCAAATGGACAAGTTGGAACTACTCACGGATGGGAACCTTCTACATTAACAACAGCTGTGCTGCACTTTGATTGTAAAGTTTTCTATTTGATCATTTTCTATTATTTAAACATGCAACATGGACTCACTCTGACTTTATCCAGAGTTCTTTAGTGGCACTTTTGCACTTTTCTTTGGTGATTTGTGTTCTAACCTACGGGCAACTCTGTCAAAAACATGTCCAGACTTTATTGCATGTCTCAGCAGCGATACAGTTACATGGAAAAGGAGAGTGAAAGACAAGGAGGAGGAGGAGGAGGAGTGATACAGAAAGCATGTGAAAGTGAGAGAAAGTGTGTCTGTGGAGATAAGGGCAGGTCACTGGAGTCTGGCAGCCCAGGGGTCAAGAAGGTCAGTGCTGATGCAGGAACATGGGACGTCATGAAAGCGCCGTTGTGTGGGAACAACTGGGGAACGGGAACGGGAATATTTTCAGGTCTGTTTGGGATAATTGAAGTGCGTCCTTCAGCTGGGGTGTGTGTGTGTCAGCAGAGGAGGAGGAGGAGGAGGAGAGAGAGAGAGAAGAGGATGGAAGGAGAAAGAGAAAGAGAGAGGGGATTTGGTCCTTGAGCAGGTCTGGTTCCCATTAGACCAGAGGCCCGGGGTCGGTTTGTTTGTAGAGGCAGAACGTCCCAGCGGAGAGCTGAGGCAGTCTGATGTTGCTCCTCCTCCCAACTGGGTCACCATGGAGAGAATATCAGCTGCAGAGCTTCAGGCTCTCACCACAACGCCCCCCCACCCCCCCTGCCCCCGACCCACCCGCCCTGCCCTTCTGGAACAAAGTCCATACGGGTCTTCTAAACTGTTTACGGATGTCCTCTGTTTATGTGTTACTCATGAGAGCCGCGGCTCGTCCCAGAAACCCGGGTCCGCGTGATGGATTTGTCACTTACATGAACCTAACCCTGCGTATTAATGAGCCCGCCTGTGTCTAACGGACGTGCAGGGACAGGTCCATCGTTCACATGGGTTGGGCCGCGGCATTCACACACACGCTCTTTTTTAGGCCTAAACGCAGGTCAATCAATGAGAGGCTTTTCCACTCGTGCTATAAAACGTGGGGGGGGAAAAAACAGGGGACGTGTAAAAAAAATAATTTCCCCTGCCCCACACCCGACTGCGTCGCGTCACGGAACATTTTCCCTGATATAGATTCCGCAGCTCTCTCCTCGTCGATTCTTGTGTCATCAAGTTCTGCAACACGAACCTCCCTCCGTGCAGCAACCCTCCAGTCACCTGCAGCAGAGTTTGCTGCTGTAGCATTCCTACATGCATCCGAACAAATACGACTTCTACTGACGTTACAGTGATTATAGGAGGGGGGGAAAACAAAGGAGGAACTCATTTATCTCTTTAGCTGTGAATCCACTGGCAACTGTGGATCCAGAAACCAGAATAGCAGAAGTAAACGAGGAGACGAGTTGCAGGTGAGAGGCTCAGAGGCTCCGCCTCCTGCCAACCATGCAGCCAAGCCTCCTGAAACAAAAAGCAGAACACGCACACTACACAGGAAACCAAGAACTATGAAAACATGACAGTTTTGGTGTCCACGGTCAAAAATAACCAGTAGATGGACAAACACTCACCAACCAACCGTGTGCTGTGTGAGTCATCAGGGATTTTTGTTGTGTTCTCTTAACTTAAATCCAGTGTTTGGTCTAATCTGACCATCTCATTTTTACAAAAGTATTGTATCTTTTTTGTATCTTATTTCCCAAAGGAGTAAATCATCCACACTAAGCAAAAAGGGTGGTTTGTTCAACCTATTTAAGACTTTTAATGTGTTTTTTTGTTTCACCTTCCTCGTGTGTTTGATCTAAACGTGGGCGGAGTCATACTATGGGAAAAAAATGGCGTGACGGCGCTTCATATGCGACACAACAACTAGCGACGAGCAAAGCAGTCGTTTTCAGTGTAACTGAATCATTAGAATCGCTTAATTACGCAGTCACTGAACTGAAATACGACTGAACAGGTCGTGATTCAGCTCACGGACGCAGTGCTGTCGCTACATACACCAGACTCCTCTGTTAAATATTGAGATTTTAGACATTTCCTGTACTAAATGTTGCAGATTCACGCACGTTTTCAGTGACCTCTAAGTCTTTTTAACTGATCTACAGTTCGACATTGTTTCGCTTTGATTCTCGTGTCGTACGTCACTCTCTGACCATTCAGTGGCCGGCAGTCACAGCCGGTGTTGACGTCACATTTTTAGTATCGGCTAGTAACACTAATGGAAAAGCCAGAATGAGAACAGTTGAGCCGCGCCGAGTCGCGCCACAACCGCGTAGTGGAAAAGCACCATAAGTGAATTCTGCATGACCGTCTGTGACTCCACAACTGTGGCTTTGGCTTTAACTGTCAATGGAGATAAGAATGAGTCAGACTTGACTGCCACTGTTGTGAATTACGGGCAATAAAGACCCTAACGACGCCACGTCCACATGCAGAAACTGTAGCAGGTAAAGGGGAAAAGACTGACTGAAGCAGCATGACTTTGACGCCACCGTGGTGTGACAGACACGATCGTAAAGATCTTAGCACACGGTGAATGACTCCCAGTCGTCGTTAGCTACCTTTGGCTGCATTATAGCAGACAGAGGATGGAGGCGGGGTGAAGCTGGAGGGGGATGATGTTTCTCCCTCACGGCTCGGCAGGGAGCGACTGTGGAGTCCAACCGTGATTTACGAGAGCAGGAACTTTGCTGCAACTTTTCCTGGAATCCGTGGCTGTCCTGAGGGTGAGCTTGGATTAAGGAGGCAGGACTTAGGAGGGCCAAGATTGGTCGGGACAAGAGCAGTATTTCACCGGCACTGTGTTAAATCAATTCACCTCCAGAAGGAGCGAGTTGAGCCATGAACATTCTGTCTTTTCCCCTTTTCCAAGTGTCTTTGTCCAGGTCCCTCAGGGCGAAGGAGGTGGGGGTGGTTGAAGGAGTGTTTCTCTTAGGTGGAGACCCACAGCTCAGCCGTGTTATTGGAACCAGTCGAGGTCAGCAGCGGAGCGAATCTTTAGGGTGGCTGTCGCGTTTACCTGAAGTACAAAGCGGAGAGAAGAAAGCTGAAGCTATTTGGAGTTAAAACAGTCATAAAAGACAGAGGACCTCCCTCCGTGCTCCGTGACACAGGCCGCGCAGTGTGTGAAGAGTGCGATACAATCGTAAATTTACAAAGTGGAACCTCAACTCGCCGTATAATATGAAGTGCCACAAAATGGAAACATGGTGTTTTTAAAAGGGGTCAGAATAACCAGAGACTGTATATAAAGAAATGGACACAGTCATCAAGTCCTGAGAGTGAAGCTAACAAGGCAGTGTCTGTAACCTATGTTCCTTTAAAGGGCCACCAGGGGGCGACTCCTCTGTTTGTTTATATGTCTGTAGACATTTTTGGACTGAACTGTTTTACGATACAGCTGAATTTATCCACAATACAAAGAATCGTGTTTTACAAATCGATGAAGCAGAGAATCTTCTTCGTTTTTTTAAAAAAAATATGAACACTTTCCTGCGTTGTATCTTTGTGTGGTACAAGTATTTGTTTACCACTGGAAACTAAACACAACCTCTATGAATCAGTCTTACCAGGATCATCACCCATCCTAAAACTTAATGAAAAACTTAAATCAATGTCTCGGCCTTGTCAGCTGTCAGTGTTTTTTTTAATGTGGTTTATTGTATTAAGTTGTCAATCGTAATGGAATATGTGGTTAACTGTAGTTGTGTCAACTTCCCCTTGTGCTCTGTGTGACATTGCAATGACAAACCGATGAATGACTATCTATCTATCTGTACAGAGGATGAAATCAAACTGGGAACACTGAGCAGACTGCAGTAACCCTGGTTACATCGATCCACAGATTGATCGGTGCTAAAATTACTTCACAGAGCTAGCATTAGTTAGCATTGTTGCCTAAATTGGAAGATGGTCCTAGGTTTGCACCCAGGTTGAGTTTGCATTTGTCTTTCTGTGTTAAAAATCTGAAATATAAGCACAGGATAGTAAATTATAAACAAAAAAAAGTAAAAGTAGCTGGTGCAAGATTTAAGGCAGCTGAATGAGAATAATGACAACAACAAGATATGGTAGTGCAAGCAAACTAGTGCAAACACACAGGTTTTCTTTCATTTCATAACAAACCAACAAACCCAAACGGCACAACACAGACACTCGGGAGCGCAGAGACTACATACACCAGGGGGGGCGGGGACAAACACAGGTGAGACAAAGGAGACACAGGTGAAACTTATTAGGGCGGAGCAGACAATCAGGGAGGACAAAGCGGGACAAGGTACACCCAGGGAAAAAAAACCTCAAAATAAAACTGCAAACCTGTGGTAAAGAAAACAGGACAACAAAAATCCAAACAGATTAATAGTGCAACGAAAGGCTGTTAACTTGTCGTGGACACTTCTTCTTTGTGTTTTCAGTCCAAAGAAACCAACATATATCTATACTGTACATACACGGTGGTCTCGTCGCTGCTCAATCTGTAATCTCTTCTTGTTTCCTGAAATTACTGGCAGTCGTGGAAGAATTTGTGTGAGCACTTAATTAAATCCACATTTCTTTCTTTTTTTTCTTGGTTCCAACGCCATATTCTCAAATTTTATGGAGCGTTCTCCGTTGCCAGATTCTGGGGGTTTTCGGGTTGAGTGCTTGAAATGTGGACGCCCCACACACACACACACACACACACACACACCTCTGACTCTGCATTTCCCGTCATCTCATCGCCTCTCACTCCCCTGCAGCGGCGAGTGTTTACGTGTTTGTCACACATGCACGTTGTTTCTACCTCCATCAGACCTGACGTCTGATTGGATAATTGCTCTGCACGGTCTTTTATTCCTGCGTGCAGACGCTTCAGCTCTAACAAACATGACTCACACATCTCTGTATAGACCCGACCAGCCCCAGCTGGCAAGCAGCAGCATGAAAACCTCACTCACTCACAGATGTGTGTGTGTGTGTGTGTGTGTGTATCCAATGACGTGAGGCTTTCTCTAAAGTGTAGAGAAGTCATTATAACTCAGTGTGAAGGGAGAACGTGACAGCTACACGTCATTAGCACATGTTGTTGTCCCGTGTGTGGGGCATACGTTGCCAGAGTCTGTGGAAATCTGGAGTTTGTCGTTAGTTATCTTTTGGAGTGAAGTTTACACTGGGGTTCTCTACGGTGGTGCTTTTCGTGTGTGTGTGTGTGTGAAAGGATGATCCCTGTGGTATCCGCTCAGTTTATTTTAATCCCCGAGGTGATTTCAGTTTTCGGTGGTGAGCAATTTGGACGCGACTGGATGCGGTTACTGAGGTTATCGCGATGCTGCCTGCCTCAAGTAAATGACTGAACCAATGCATTTGTCAGTGTACAGTATCCACACCCACCTGCCACTTTATTAGGCACACCTGTTTAACTGCCAATGTCACAAGGCCTTGTTTAGACTGCAGTCTGGATTTGTAAACATAGCCAATCAGAACCTGATCGTCCTGACACACTGTTCACATTATATAAGTAATCTGATCCAATCTGCAATTTTCTTCATGGTAATGCTTTTATTCAGTTCAGTGCATTTTTCTCAATTTTGTCTCCGGGATTAGCGGGGGCCCAAATTTAGACACTAGTTTCTTCTTCATTATGGTACATTTTTGGCAGAGGTGCAAATACCTGATGCAGTGCTCTGACGTGCATTCATCTTCCAGCTGTTACGAGGTAAATGTTTTTAGCAAATCTTAGAATAGAATAAGGTAGGATAGAACTTGATTGTCCAATTTGCCTTTGGCTCATGAGCATAAAGTCATAACATCACAAAAGGTGACATTAGTGTTGTAGTACTAGAGATCGGTCTAGGTCTCAAGACCACTTTTTGAAGGTCTCGGTCTCGTCTCGGAATCGGCTACATTTTTACTCGGTCTTGTTTCGGTCTCGGACAAAGCAGACTCGGGATTTTATTTCAAGACCGGTCAAGACCACAACTGTGGGGATATCAATAAATTGCCTGTGCATTTTTGGATGAACTTGTTAATATCGTTACTGTGATTTTGCGTAAATCGTATTGCTTCGGGTACAACCAATAACTTGACTCATTTATCATGTGAAATTTTTGTCACCGTTAGCGGCTGTCACCCCTCCCGCCCCCTTTCATACGCCCCCCCACTAAAGTGCATGTGAGTGACAGGAGAAGAGGCCGTGAGAAGATGTCAGCCAACTCATCTATAATAAGATGTGGTTACCTGAACCACAAAGTGTGTTTGTGCATAAAAGAAAACGCGGCACTAACGGAGACGGCTGGGACCACGTCCAACTTTTACTGCCTCAGTCTTGGTCTCGAACCCCTCAAAGTCTTGGTCTTGTCTTGGTCTCGATACACTGTGGTCTTGGTCTCGACTTGGTCTCGGTTTAGGTGGTCTTGACTACAGCACTAGGTGACATACAGGAAGTAATAAAAACAATACACGGTTGATAGATATAGATAAGATAGATATGATATAAAGTCATAAAACAAGAAATAGAAATATGAGACAATTGTAAAAGACAAAGATAGGAAGACTGACACAGACAGGGTTAAATTACATTTAAGGTTTCGTGTCTTTCTTTCTTTCTTTCTTTCTTCAGTGAGTAACATCAAGGCCGTGCATGTTTGCAAACAGACAGCCTCTGGAGCCTTATCACTGCTCTCGTCCACACACACACACGGGGGTCGAAGGTCACGTGAAAGGAACAGCGCGCACTCAGGAGAGCGGCTGCACACAGAGTTATCTAGGTTCAAAAGAAAGAAAAGAAAAGGTGAAGAAATCGACTCCATTCACGAGGACATTAACGACAGCGGTTGTAAATAAAAGCTTCATTTTCCTTCAAACAGACTTCTCTTTCTTTGTCAGCATGACCTTGGTGGCGTGAAGCCTGAGCGACTGGAGGTGTTCCAGCTGCAGCCCATAATAAACACTGTGTGTGTGTGTGGGGGGTGAGATGATGATGGGAAGAATGTGTGCTGATCAAAGCAACACCGAGCGGGGCGACGGCGTTGTGGTAACAGTCCATAAAGTCGATATAAACTCGGGAGGGTTCCTCTGCGGTTCAAAGGTGACACAATAAAAACTGTAAAAACAACATAAAATATTATTGCAAATGATTTCCCGTCATTGGAATTGACGACTGGGACAAGTAGAGCTCGACCTTCGTGGTGAGAGAGTTAATTTCGTCACGAGAGCGCCGCTGCGGTTGTTTTCTCTGATTGCTGGAAAATGAAATTAAAAGAGCAAAACACAATTATCACGGAAAATGAGGTCTCCCATGTGACTGTCTGCTCCACATCTACGTCTGGGTCGTGTGTGTGTGTGTGTGTGTGTGTACAGACATTTTCTGACTAATATAATCCTTATAGAGTCCAAAACCTGGTCTCCATAAGGTCTCATTTTGATCATGGGCTTAGAGTTTGAGGTTAAGTTTAAGTTAATGCTTAATGTTTAATACTTTGTTAAAGGTGTCCAAATGAGTGTGAGTCCTTAAGAGGACAGCTACGCAAAGGTTGGTGTGTGTGTGTATATATTTGTACATAGATCTTTGTGAGGACCAAAATGATGACAGTTTGTGAAAGTGAGGACACTTTTGTGGGTCCTCACATTCTCTCACACCTTCAATGGGATGTTTATGGGCTAAGACCTGGTTTAAGGGGTTTAGGGACGCTACGGAATGCATTATGTGTCCTCACTAAGATCATTCTACAAGAATGTGTGTGTGTGCTTGTATTTGTTACCTCTGTAGGACATTTTCTGGCATAAACACTGACATAAATAAAGTCCTTATAGAGTTCAAAACCTGGTCTCATTTGAACTGTGGGCCACGAGTTTGGGACCTCAGAGTTAAGGTTAGGTGTGTTGTGGTTAAGGTTAGAGGTGACACTTTGTTTAAGGTGTCCTTAAAAGGATAGCTACATGTACCTTGGTGTGTGTGTGTGTTTGTACATAAATCTTTGTGAGGACCAAAACAATAATAGTTTGTGAAAGTGAGGACATGTGTCACACCTTTAAAAGGGATGTTTATGGCCTAAGACCTGGTTTAAGGGGTTTAGGGATTAGAATTCGGTTTAGGTTAAGTTTTGGTTAAGGGTTAGGCATTTAGTTGTGAAAGTGCTAGGGAATGCATTATGTTTATAAACATCTATCTCTGTGAGGACAATTTGACCATCTGGGGGACATTTTCTCTGAGCCCCACAAAAGTGCTTTTTAAGAGTTAAGACCTGGTTTTAAGGTTAGGCACTTAGTTGTGATTTAGTTAAGGTTAGGGTAAGGGACTAGGGAATGCATTATGTGTGTGTTGTGTGTGTGTGTCTGGTATTACTAGTCTTGTGGGGACCTAAATCTGTTTACAGTCACATTATGGGGACATTACTGCCTTCCTTATGGGGACGAAAATCACGTCCCCATAACGTAAATTACTACATATAAAGGTGAAGACATGTTTCAAAGTTAGGCTGAGGTTAAGATTAAGGTCAGGGTTAGGATTAGACCAGTACTAGTTATGGTTAAGGTTAGCGTAAGTCTCCAGGAAATGAATGTAAGTCAATGCAATGTCCTCTGAAGTGTGTGTGTGTGTGTGTGTGTGTGTGCGTGTGTGTGTGTGGGTGTGCGTGAGGCCGGCATTGAAAGAGGAAGTGCTCCAGGCTGTATCAGGAGAGTGCGACATTTAAGCGACTGTCAGACAAACACTGAAGTAATAATAAAAAAGTGAGCTCGTGTGAGAACACAATTTCCTGAGGATCTACGGCCGCTAAATGTCTTGCTTCCTGCACGCTCAAGGCAGACGCCGCGCATCCCCCCCGCGAAGATTCTCCTGCGGCTGTGAACGTATCTCACGTTGTTCTTTTTCCACTGTATCTGTCATTCATATTCAAACTCCAGAGAAAAGTCTGGATCTGAGGGTACTTTTCATCCGGCACCATTTCTCATGAAAAATAAGGAATCAATTCTGCTCCAAAAACGTCTGTCGTCCAAAAGCAGACCTTTGGAAACACTGACGCAGTTACCCCGCGTTCACTTCCAAGGTATTTTTTAATCTTCTGCTTTGCTGGAGCTAAACAGTCAATCACAGTGATCTTTCCCTGAAGGACGCCAGTGCTGATTCAACATGCTGGGTTTCTGTCGCTTCTTCTCAGGCCTTCGCACTTTGAAAATCGTGGTCAATTTTCCCCAACGAATCCACAGGTAACCGATCAGAACCAGTGTTGTCGTCAATGATGAAAAATGCCAAGATGTGGACTGAGAGCGGAGTGAGGTTGAGTGGGGGACATAGCAGGGGCGTTCTCAGTGACGTGATCGAGCGTCACATTCGGCATTCATAAAAGGGGGAGGAGTCTGGGACAGTGTAAGTGTAGTTTGAATTCAGTAGCTGGTGTTTGGCCAGTCGATCTCAACACGTATAATTTCAATACTAAGATTTGCACCTGGATCAACAAGAGACATCACTAGATTCCCAAAAGAAAAGAGAAAGCAAGATCTAAAGTGATTTAGGGGTTCAGTTACACTTGGAGACATCTGCTTTCCGTCTGCCTCCTCACACTCTTTGCCCGGTACATTTTACCACACTGACACTAATATACGACGCTTCTGGTCCATGATGGTTCATGGCGGGGAGTAGAGGTCACACATCTGGATTTAGAGTAATGGCCTGACCCTGATCCCTCTTATCTGATGACCCCAACATTGACCCCGCCAGCAGAGTGGGCGACCTTCCTTTTTTTGGGTAACAAAAGACGAGGAGAGAGAACGTTCATCTTTTGACGCACGTCTTTGCGCGGTCCCTCTTTTGTAAACACTCACTTCTACAAACAAACGCTCTCAATCAGCCTCGAGCCAGAGAATCCCCAGATCAGCTCTCCTCCAGGCAAGATTCCAATAGGTGAATGCGTGACCTGGTTACTGAGAGCTTATTTTACCCTCTATTGACCAACTTCACTTCACTTCCTTCCCTCCTCTGCTTACAAACACACTATTTCCTTCACCGCGCCGCTCCATCGGCTCCTTCTGTTTGTTTTTCTCCCTGTAAAATCATTAGAAACTGTCTCCGTGAGCAAAGCAGGTCTGTTTTTCGTGTTGTGTGCGACATCTGTGCACTGATCGTCTCTCTCCGGCCTTGGCGAGCACGTATCGCCCTGAAACTCAGCGTCGGGAGTGGGTCAAAGAGTAAGAGCAGGCGTTGTATGGCTATTACAGATGGGAGAGAAATGCACACGGCGTCTCATGACTCGACCTGATGCAATCTGAATATAGAACTGGGGCAGCTGCTCTCCATGTGTGTATGTAAAGCACAGAGTAAGCAGTCAATGTAAACATGACTAGTTCTCCCTTTTTTTTGTTCCACATCTCGACCTTCACACGCCTTTTATGACTGGAGATTGGACGTTTGGGTCACTTTTGTAAAGCGCTTTCGTCGCCGCACCAAAGTCCACAGAGAAAATCTGTGGATCCACTGCTGCCCGTTGTGATTTTTGCGTGTGAAATATTTTGTTCTGATTGACATCAGCGACACAAAAACACCAGACAAAGCTCTCTTGTCTTGTGCTGATTTTCTTGGAGGAGTAAACTGTTTTAAAACCTCAATTTCTGGCCAGAAATGCTGTCTAATGGCAAGAAAGACAGTGTAGATATTGTAGACTTAAGAGGGTGCAGCTTATTATGTTTCAGTGGCTAAAACGCAGTCATGCTTCCACGGCAAAAGTCTGAGTCCTGACAGTCAGTCTGTTTCTGCCAGGTCCTTAAGAGGTAACAGAAACATGTGTGTGCATACACGCACACACACGCACACACACGCTAACCTTTTGACCTTTCTCTCTGTTCAATAAATTAGCATGAAATGTCCGGCTTGGGTTTCTCTGTCGGGGTGAGATGGAATCACTGATGGCTGCCATATGGTTTCAGGTCAACACAACAGATTTGTCACTGAAGATTAAATGACAAGGATCATATCTGTGGCTCAGATCTGAACTCAGATTGACACTCTGTATATTCGCCTCCACTACACTAGGTGGCGATGTGCCTCCTGTCACTGAATCAGGATTAGGCCCATTTTTCGATTGGCAAGTTACTCGCAACAAATTTGGACTGAATAAACACCTCAGAATGTGATTATTACATCACAGATGACATCAATGTGACCCGGTGGCTCGTCATGAGCATGTTGTGTGCCTCTGTGTGTCTTTCTACCATCAATCACCTTGAAATTATTAAATTCCTTAAACTGACAGAGCTCGATTTCTGTCTCCTCATCAGTCCAAAACTGAGCACTGTGCACCAATAGACCAGTTTGAGTCCAGTTAAACATCTCTAACATCTGTGGAGACGACTCTTAATAATGGACGTGTGGATTTGAGCTTGTTTTGGTTCGGGTACTTCAGCGAGGCTCTATAAACACTGAGCTAATCTGCAGGAAGCCACAAATGTCATGTCTCACCACCAACCCCCTGCATCGCACTTTACTTTACCAAGAGGAAACAGACACTCAATACTAATACTCACGCATGGTAACCAGGACACAGACCAAACCGGTGCAGAAGTGGACCATAAGAACAGTCTTTGCAGGCCTGACTGTAAAAATAAGGTAACTCTATACTCCTGTGAGGCGTCTCAGTGGAGAGGTGGAGTCAGGGATTATTGTGAAAGACGATTATGTGAGAGGGGAGGGGGCAAAAAACTCCCACTTATGTGTGTTTATTACAAACTGTTACGGTGAAATGCCTCGCGGTAAATTTAATCCTCAAATGATCACACGCACATTGGGATTATTAGATTCAGAATCAGGTGCTGTGTTGCAGAGGTGGAAAGAGTCCTGGAATATTCTACTCAAGTAAAAGTATGACTATTTTAAAAGTACTGGTCTAAACTTTTTTAAACAAGGTTCTTTCTTGTGTCAGTTGTTTTTATTTAAAGTTGAACTTTTACAAATGAAAGTGCTGACAAAATAAAATATGTAAACACATCACGTCAGTCAACATGGGTCAAAGGTCACAAATGCTTCAACCTTCTCACTCACTCTGGGACTTTAATTAGTCACCTGTCCTCATCGTTCACCTGTCCTCATCGTTTCACCTGTCCACCTTATCGTTATTCACTGCCAAGGTTTTGTGATTTATTTTTATTATATTTATTTAAATTCAGGCCAACATTAGTACAGTACTTCCAAAAAACAAAAAATTGGTCATTAAAGGATCAAAAGTCTGTAGCTAATAATAAATAAAAACATGACTGTCCTCACTGTCCTCATGTCAGAGACACTGGTTCAGGGTGAGTCAAAACAAAATTTTCCATGATTCGGATCCAAGTCCTCGGTCCTCGGTGTAAATCAGAACCATAGAGCCTCCGTCTCTCACCCGCTGTGGTTTACACTCCAGACTTGACTCCGTTCTTTGGGGGCAAATTTTCAAATGTTTCTCACACATCAATCTGTAAGGAATGTCTGTCCAACGGCTCGCGTGACAGGCGACCTACGAAGGGCACTGATGAGTGGAGTTACAAGTCTGACGTTGTTTGGATGAGAACTGCAAGAGATATCGCTAGATATTTCTGTGTTTTTCCCCTTCTTTTGTTTACATCACAGTTTTTGATTTTTTATCAATGATCTGTGGTATAGTTTCACTGACTTGATTCGTACCATATGACTTCTCTGCATTGTTTACCCTTTATGTATACAACATTTTCTACGGCTTGTCCTTCTCTGAAGGGTCACACGAGGAGCTGGAACCAGTCACAGATGGCGTTGGGAGCAAGAGACATTGATGATGTGATGATGTCACTGGACAAGAGGATGAAGATCTATCTTCTTCTCTTATTCCTTCTCTTTGTAAATGTGATGTTTTGTTTGTAATCTTCTGAATTTCAGTCTGTACATGTGGCTGTTCAAGGGTTTTTGTGACTCGATGTGAGGGTCTAAGGACAGAGGGTCTAAAGGACAGAGACCCGGAAATGAATCATGTTTTTGAGGCCTTTCCCATGCCCCAAAAGTCATAAATCTGCATCAATCCTAACGTCGGTCAGCAAATGTTCGTCAAAATTGGAAGTGGGAGGGGCTTAAGAAAATGACAAAAAAAGAAGCTTTCATTAGAAGATTTTTTTTAAAGTTTCATGCACATGAATGAAAGTTGGTACATGTGTTAATCATGTCGGGACAGTCCAAAAAGTCAATGACGACTTTGCCGTAAGTCCTACAGGAAAGCCGCCATCTTGGGTTGAACAGCAATTCTTTGGGTGATTTTGGCGATTGCGCACCAATGGTATTTTTGTGTTTGTGATGTACACGGTGAAATTAATGTAATCTGCATGTTTTTGGACTGTAGGAGAAAAACCCATGTAAACACTGGGATCCGAGACCTTCTTGCTGTGAGGCAACAATGCTAGCCACTTTACCACCGTTTATTCTTCCTCCAGTGAATTGAAAAATGGCAATGATGTCACTATCCAACCCCTAATGACAAAGAACTGGAAAGATTTCATTTTTATTTCAAAATGTTTCATTTATTTTCACTAATATCTTTCATGACTTATGTCTTATTTTGATTACCAATTTCACAAACTTTCAAGGACCTTTGGTAACCCTGAATATTGTCAGTAAATAAACAAGAAAACTGTCACAGAAGTGAAAAGTAGAAGCTGAAATATGATGCGAATTATTACAAATGCTTGAAAAACAAAAATTAAGAAACTGTCCTGTAATATTACACAGACCATAACGAACATGAAATCAAAGCTGGTTAAAGCAAAGAAAAATACTAACACCTTTTACCTCTCTATTTAAATGTTTTATTGTGTTTTATTATGATGCCTTTTATGTTTTTCTTTCTTTTTTTTATTGTAAAGCACTTGTTGAAGTGTGCTACATAAATAAACTTGTCTTCATATAAACACAGAAAAAAAAAGTGGCTGAAAATGATCATCAGTGACGTGTGAGGCCTTTACAATATTTCCTTTGTGTGTGTGTGTGTGAGTCGACAAAGTGACCTGAATAAACAGACATTGATTCCGATTTTATTCCGGTACGGCAAACAGATCATATGTAAAAAAATATTTTGTGCCGCAGGGGAAATAAAGAAGAAGAAGAGGAGGAGAAAAGCTGCTGCGAGATGGTCTAAACAGATAAGCAGTAAGATAACACTGCAGGTCTCAGGAGAGTGAATGAGTGAGTGAGTGAGGGAGGGAGGGAGGGACAGATTTGGTCTAAACCTGTGAACAGCAGAGACATGTGGCACAGCCAGCACTTAAGCCCATGTGTTGTGAGTGCAGGGAGAGATAAGCCCGTCTGTCTCCGAGCAGCACTCGTCAGGAGCGGAAACCAAATCTGTGCCGCGCACAAACACATTCCGTATCAAATATCTGCACACTCACACACAGATTACACCTTTTTACCAGTCCCTTTTCACCCTTTACCCGGATAAGACAGGCGATGTTCTTTTCCTTCATGTCGTTATTTTACTTTATATATGCGATATAAAAACATTGGCCCACAAGTCGAACCACAAAACCGGGGGAGGCCCGTCAATAGAGGGCGCTAGAAGAAGAAGAAGCAAGGACTCACAGAAAATCATTTTACAATAACATGAACATTTAAATAAACCAGCTATACACTCGGTATATTCTGCATTCAAATGTAGTTTAACCCTTAGTGCTCACACTAGTTTAAATTGTATTTAAACTAAATTGGTGTGTACTCTTTAAGGTGCTTATTTGTACTTTTACTTTTGTGTGACAAAACAAATATAGGCAGACAAACAATCTCAAGCACACGGGTAAACATTAAATAAACATAAATTATGTACACACAAATTAAACATTTACATCTATAACAACATGAAGACAAACACAGCAGAGAAAAACACACACACATACACGCACACACAACCAGATTTAAATGTATTATTTCTCCATTTAACTTCTGTTGAAAATTTAAAAGAGAAAAAAACACCACCACACTGAAATAACTTGTGTTTTCCTCAGATTCACTGAGACCTGTTTCCACCAACTGGTCCAGTTCAGTTCAGTTCAGTTCAGTTCAGGATGTGTAATCATACGCATTCACATTCCAAATGTTGAAAAGGGAAATACAGCAAAATAATCCCAGTCTTCGTCCATCCAGTTGTGTCTTGTTTACAAATGTAACAAAGAACCTCACCTCCCTCTTGTCTCCCCCCTTCCTCTTTACTCTGTCACCCATTTTTCCTTTCACCCCAACCTGTCTAGGCAGATGGCTGCACATCTTTGAGTCTGGTTCTGTTAGAGGGGAGTTTTTTCTCTCCACTGCTCATTGTGTGATTTGGGGTTAGGGGTTTCCCTTCTCCCTGTAATATTATAAAGGTTTCTGCCTTACTATGTTACAGAGCCGTATCGTCAACAGATCCTCAGAAATCATTGGACTTGAAAGACATCAAACAAACACAAAACAGAACAAAGAAAATCCTCTCTGACTCTCCTCAGGGAGAACATCCCACTTCAGGAACAATGATTTCTCCACTGAATCCTCTGAGGTTCTGCTGTTGGCGACTGGACTTGCTCGAGTTAAGCTGAAGACGTTTTAAGTCTGATCTTCAAGAAAGCTCAAAGAATCTTTTACCTCCAGCGATTCAACATACATGAACCCCACGTCTTCTGCTCCGTTTCTCCTAAACCATCGTTGAAAGCCTTCTCATGACCTCCATGAATGTCTGGTACAACAGCTCTGACCACTGAGAACAATAAATAACCAATCTGCCCAGGGAGAAGGTACAGAAGTCTCTCTACCAGAACGTCTCGCTTCAGGAACAGCGCTTTCTGCATCTGAATCTTCTGAGATTCTGCCGTGGGCGACCGAGGACTTGCTCGAGTGGAAGTTGAAGAGGCTTCTTCAGTTCAGTTAACCACAGAAGAAGCCATCTTTTAAATGTGCCGTGTTATTGCGAGAGGACAAGATCAGACAAGTCTCCGCAGCCCGGGATAAATAAGTGGTCACGTGACCAATCACAACGTCAACACCCTCTCTGTGTTGGAAGGAAACATTCCAAACAAAACATAATATCAGAAAGTGTTCCCAAAAAAAAATATGATCCCATTAATACAAAAGATCTGATTACATGAATGATTCCATCGAGATACTTCAGAAGAATAAAAGTGTGTGTGATGAACACACTTTTAATAAAAACAGTGTCTCCAAATCCAGACAAGGTTATTTTGTGTCACGGCAGGTTTTGTTCTTCTGCCCGTGAGCTAATTATATATATTTCTTTTCCATTCTGTGTCACCCTCCTGTTACGCAACCAAATTGCTGATGCAAGTGAGAGTCGCTGCACCTGGTGCCAAAAAAAAAAAGTGTTAGGTGTGAATCAAAAAAGAAAGAAAGAAAGAAAATTAACGAAGAGGAAGAAAAATACATGAGAACATCTGGTCATGTGGTGCAGGAAGACGAAAATGCAGCGATGGTTTCTCACTCAGAAGGCACACATTTCCTTTGTCGTCACATTTGTCTGCAGCATCTGTGAGACTGCGAGTTTTCACAGTCGCTTCTCTTTTATTTTCCCTTTATCTTTATTCCCTGCTTAAAAATAACTGGGTTTTATCCAGTGAGCGTGTAATATTTTCTGTTTGACTTGGTCTTTGTGGCTGTATCACTGTACATTCACCCTTTTTGTTCTAATATTATTATCTGATTTATCTTATCTTAAAAACACCCAACCATTATACACAGTTTATTTACAGCCTTCAGTTTGACTCAGAGTAGCTCATCCATGCCCAAAAATAATAGTAAAATAAAAAATTCCCCCTGTTTACCCAAATGCATGGTTGCAAAACTTGGACCTGGAGCAGGAAAATGGGCCCAAATTCAAACATAAACAAACAACATGAAGTCAAAACAAATGAACCCCCCTCTCAAAGAAGACACTGAGGAGAGCAGAGACTTTAAATACACCAGGGAGGCGGGGACAAGCCAACTCACCACAGGTGACACTAACGAGACACAGGTGAGATACATTAGGGCGGGGCCGACAATCAAGAGGTAAAGCCACTGCACCACACTCAATTTTTTCCCCATGAAGCCACTTAAACAATGCACAATGACAGGGTGCTTTGACTGAACTTGCACTCAGGCAACTTTGTTTTTGCAAATGCATTCTCATGTTCATCAGGAAAGGATATAAAATATAATGAAAATTCACATTTGCACTGGAAACACCAGTGTGTGTGTGTGTGTGTGTGTGTGTGTGTTTTGACAGAATATAGTCCAAGGAGGAGTAATCCAAGGGTCATGACACTGACCCTTATGCTTCAAAAAAAAACATTTTAAAACAATTCATTAGTGACTTCTTACTGTTGTTGTGGCTTTGAATATCAAAACTTCCCCCCGTTGTAATTACAATACAGGGTTACGGTTACAAATCCCCCCCTTTTTTATGATTTAATTTAACTTAATTTATAGTTTGTTTACATGGGACAGTGTGATTTTAATGAACATGTCGAGAATGTAAACATACCAGATTATAGCCAAAGGCCAGTTTCCATCTGTTGTTCCCTCAAATATGTCACTTTACAGATCAACAGCAGTTCACTTCATTTCTACAAGAGTTCATTAAGTCCTGATTCGACCCATGTCCGTTTTTCAGTTCAGGGTTTGAAAGCAGTTTATACGTGGGACATTGTCTTCATGTCCTCACAGAGGGACGGGAAGTCCCTGCATCTTACAGAACACACAGCCTGAGAACAGTTGGAGTTAACTGTTAATGACTTCCCCAGTGTAATCCTGTGTCTAAAAGTAGAAACTCCCCTACTTTTTTTTTGCCTCTTTTTGATTTTGTGTATCTTTAAAAAATAAATAAATGAGTTGCAGTATGAATGATGACAAAGAAATCTTACCTGCCGTACTTATTATTGCTGTTATTGCTGTCCTTTGGTTTCGTTTCACTCTCAAATGTCTTTACTCTGCCACGTCAGGTGAATTCAAGCTGAGGTCGGAAAACCACAACCTGCTGGCAGTCGTTGTATAAAGTACCTATAAAAGGGAAACTTGAAGGAAAAAGTACAAGTATGTTACCAGAAAATGAAATTGGTAGAAGTTGAAGTCACTTTTTTAATAATAATACTACTTATGTAAAAGTGCTTAAAATACACAACATTTACTGTACTTAAGTATGAAAACTACTAGTAATGTACTAGTAAAGTGTAGAAGTAAAGCGTTAGGATTGAGCCATGGTGGCTCAGTGGTAGGTTGGTAAGACACTGGATGCAAGTCGTCGTATTTTACACATTATATTATTATATAATATTTAACACAAGTAACGGCCATTTCTTTTCACCATGAACCAAAGCATTTGGCGTGTTTCCACCGGCTCGACTCGCCCTTCCACGGCACGGTTAAGTTGTGTTTCCACTAGCACTTCCACTTTTTGTTGTCCCTGCTCTGGTGAGGTTCCAAGCGGGCTGAGGCGATACTATGCGTGACTTCGCCACTGACTGGTCAGAGTGCCGTCACAGGAAGAGATGTCCGACACAAGAATCAAACCGAACAATGCCGAACTGTAGATCAATTAAAAAGACTTAACGATCCTGAAAATGTGGGTTCATCTCCAACAATTACCAGAGAAATGTCTATAAATCTCAATATTTAACAGAGGAGTCTGGTGTATTTAGCGACAGCACTGCTGATAGCGAGCGGCATCACACACCCTGATCACTAATGATTCAGTTACACTGAAAACAACTGCTTTACAACTCACTCGTCACTCATTTGTGTGTGTGTGTGTCGTGTAAAACCAAGTCAGCGCAGTTTCATGCAGCCGTGCATTGATGACTCCGCCCACGTTGAGTAGGTACTTTTTTTTGTAGTGGAACACCAAACTCGTGCCGTGGCGAGGCGAGGGGAGGCGAGGCAAGCTCGGACCATAGTAGGAAAGGGCCAAACGTTGCACTTGCTGTTGTGGAAACGTCTGATGTGTCCGGCCACGGACGGTGTTGTGAAACGCACACATAACGGCGAGTTCCCACACACATTTCCCCCTCCATTATGAGCAAGTACATGATGCCCTCCAGAGAATCTCAACGCCGATTGGCCATTATACGCCAAAGTTGACCAATTTCACCTCGAGCGACAGACATCTGTGCGTTGACTGTTGTTTGTAAACATGCCTGAGTCGGGTAGAGCCATTAAAAAGAAGCACAAACACAGACATCTCACATTATAGCTAATAATTACAACTTTGATTCAGAAAACCAAATGGGATCTTTACTCCCAGAATCCCTTGTTAGGTTTGTTTTACTGTGCAAACATTTCTATTTTGTGCAGGGAGAGGTTGTTAAAAAATCCTTCTGTGCAAGTTGTGGCAACAACAGCCGCCGCTCAGGAAACAATACCATCCCAGAGAGTTTATTTTAAGGTGCGTTTTCAGGGCGAACCTCAGGGCAGCACATCGTGTGGTGGCAGCGGTGGTGGTGGAGGTTTGCGCAGGAGGTTGCTAATAACAGCTGCCAGATGTGCAGAGTCCCCGGAGTCCGTGTACATTCTCACAGACAATGGAATGCTTGTGAGGAGCCCCAACAGGAAGTGAGGTCAGGGCTCTTGACCCCTCCCCTCAGAGCTCAGTGAGGGACACAGCGGTGGGGCGACTTTACTGGGGCAGCTCTTTAAAAAGTCAAAAAGTGTCCCATCATAAACCTGCTGACAGCGAGCAGCGAGTCCATAAAGTCCGTTTACCACACACTCTTACTGGACCGTTACAAAGCGCTGTCTCCATCTCCCGGAGGCTGCGTTTCGACAGATTGTGGCCGACTCAAACAGAAAGTATTGCGAGTAGTTCTTCTTTTTCTTTTCCTCACTTCTTCACAGTGGGTAATTTCCACACAGCCCCCACCCCCCACCATGTTACAGTGTGAGTCAAAGTAGTTGTTAAATCTGTTAGGCAGAGAGAGAGAGAGAGGGAGAGAGAGGGAGGGAGGGAGAGAGAGGGAGAGCAGACACAACAGGCCTCGGCTGAATTCGCCGTCACAGTGAGGCTCGAGCGTATGATGCAGAGTGAGGTGCTCTCCCGGTGTCGACGCCCTCACATTATGACCGTGTGTGATGTAACTTCTTCCCTCAGACTTTAGAAAGTGGAAACTATTCACTTTATCTCTGAGTCATAACACTGACTGACTGACTGTTTGGTTTTTTTCTGGGTTTTTTATCTCTACCAAGGAGGTCCTGTTTGCCTCAGCGTGGGTTTATCTCTCATTTTGTCCTCCTGTTCGGAACTTCCTGTCGACAGTTTTTTGACGCATCAAGCTGAAAGTTCTCAAAAAAATCTACCCACTGGTAGAAACTCATCAATTAAGAAATCCCTTTAATGCCCTTTATCGCTGAGACAGAACCAAAGGTGGACACTGGACAGGTCACCAGTCCATCACAGGACATGAACAGCCATTCATTCACACCTACGATCAAATTACACTGTAAAAAAGAAAAAAACACCGTAATAAACTGTCAAATAGCGTGAGTACACAAAAAAAGATGGACTGTATGTACATGTACTGTACATCACCCAAACCAATCATTTATACATGTATTTCCCTGAAAAACGACATAAATCCTCTGTTAAATTTACTTGGACTGAGAATTTTACATTTGTTTTTTCTGTAAAATCTACATTTCATTACAGAATAACAGCGTGCACTGACGGGGCATACTCAATTTTCTCATACTCAATACATTAGCTTTGAGCACAAACTTCTTCTGGTTCCAGTGGATCCAAATATAAAGATTTCAGCTGCCGGTTTATAAAACATAAGGTGTCAACGTGTCTTTTTGGACTTTACAGAAACCTAAATCCCTGCACCAACAATATCAAATTCGGCTGCAAATCTTTGGTCTAAGAAAACCAAAGTAAAGAAATACAATACAACGTCCAAAATGAGACATAGCAAACATTTAAGGTAACTTGTAGTATCACAGACACATGATGATGTCACTGCCACTCGTTGATGACTGTGCGGAGATTATTGCCTCTGTGACTGGATTCACCACCTGCCTCTGCTGCTGTGTGAGTCTCGGCACAACCCTGGTGACTAACAAGCCCCGACTTACCTCCAGGCCCACACCTGAGGGACACAACACGTCACACACACACACACACACACAGCTGTAACTCCTCAGAGACAACATGTATATGTAACTGGAGAAAAACTGGTGCATTATCAGGGTGGGTGACGTTTCTGAGTCCAGGGTTGCAGCTAAATCCGACTCAATTTATGTCAATTGTACAGAAACAGAAAATGTAACACATAAAATGTCTTCCAACTGTCCACAAGACTGGCAAATTCAACTCTGACTCAGCATCATTTACTTTAAAGTTCAGACAGACATGGAGCTAAAACACGGTGTAAATTAAGTTGTTTTGAGCTGAATTTGAATGCTTAGGCTGGATAATGCCACAGCAGCAGCAGTATCAAGGCTTTTTGGTGTTTTGGACACCACTTCACTTCACTGGTATTCATTTTGGCTGCAAAGGTAGGAGTTGGAGATGCTGGAAAAACAGTGTGAGCAGGCTACATTTTGAATTTCAAAAGTCCAAGCTCCTTTTTCTGCAGACTTTCCTCTGAAGCTCCGCCCTATGGAGCAGCCAAAAAACAACAAATAAGCTCTGGCGTTGTCTTCTGAGCATCAATAGGAGGAGCATTAGGCAACAAAATATGAATAATATGGAACAAATATTTTTCAACAACAGAAGGATCGTCATCCGAGCTTGGATCTGGCAACCCTCGAAGCGACTACAAGGCCTTTCAGCGGATGAGCCTCTCGACCCAGATGTGTCCGAGAGAGCTGTAGCATCGTTCTCTTCTTCTTTGGTTGGAATGCGTCCTATTCCCGTCGTCCAGACTTGTACCGCCACCTGATGGGGAAGTCAGATACTACAGGACCATGACACGCGACGCCTTAAGTTCCTTTTTTTATTGAACAAACTATTACTTTTTAAGCTCCAGTGTGTGAGAAATAGTGACATCTAATGGTGAGACTGCAGACTGCTCAATGTCGCAACCCCCAATTGAACCGAGTCTGAGTCTAGTGGTGGTGAGGTTAGGTGTGAAAACGACCTTAAACGACCTTGCTGTTAATTTGACGTTTGTGCTCATGATAGTGTCGCGTAGCTATTTCTAAAAATGTCCGTCTGGTTTTACGGATTTGCCTGTTTTCTTTTGCCTGCTACCTGATCCAGTACTGGACCACAGTGTCGTCACTCAGTTTGGTATCAGGCTCATGTCTCGGTGCTGCATTCAACTGCTGCCAAAAAATGCTCCAAACGTGGACCTTAAATGTCCTGGTCATGTTGCGGCTGCTCTCCGGGGGAAACTGAGGCAGGATGAGTTGAAAAGCCTGGTTCATGCTGGGATGTGTTCTGAAAGAGGAAGTGAGGAGGAGGAGGAGGAGGAGGAGGAACATCTGGACTTCATTTGTGCGCTCCAGACCAGAGAGAAGGTCCAGAAATAGGCGTAAAAAAAAAATCACTTTTCCATATTAATTCTTCTCCACAAATCTGCATCATCTCTCTGCGTCGACAGACACACACACACACTGTTTTTTTATTATTATTATTTTATGAGCACGTGACGTTTCCACACTGTCTCTCACACAGACACACAGAGAGAGAGAGAGTGGGTGTGTGTGTTTATGTGTGTGTGTGTGTGTCCGCGTCATTGTGTGCGCGCCTCCCTGACTCTCTCCGCTCCACAGCCCCGTGGAGCTGTTGTTCCCACAGAGCAGGAGGACAATCACACGAGCTGCTGGTGGATTAGCGCGGAACAGAAAAGGAGGAAAAAGGAAGAGTGCGCGACCTTTTCACTTCACTTCCATTCATTGCTCTCCTCGTACGTTGCGGGATCTTGGCGCTTGCGGCTGTTGCGTTATTTATTTCGGTAGGGTTTCCGCGGTGGTGGCGCACAGGCCGATATGGATTTACCTCTGTCTAGACGAGACTCGCCGCCTTTCCCTGCGTCAAACTTGTGATTGTCACCGCTGTATTGCGTCTCGACCGCGGGAGCCGAGGAGGAGAAGTTTTTGACGCAGCGTTTTGTGGAAACCGGGCGACCACATGTGGGGACTTTTGGAGACACTTGGACTCGTTTCGCTGTCCTGCTCTCCTTCTCTCATGGGGTAAGTGAATGTCTTGAAATGTAAAGTGACACAATCTGCACAACAAAAGCATGTCATGTGTCTCCTCTTTAATGTAAAAAAGGAGAGTGTGTGTGTGTGTGGGGTTTCAGTTTTAGGGTAAATGACTTTTGGGGGGTTTCTTCTCTCTCCTTTACGAGTCACTAAAAAGTCTGTTCGTCGTTAAAAACCCAGTGAGGTTTCCCTCATGACAAGCGCGTAAACGCCGAAATGAAAGTTGACGCACACGCAGCTCGGACCGCAGCGTGTTCCACGCAACTGCACTCTGCGTTTTTACTGTAAAAACAAACAGAAACACAACTGAAAACGCAGCAGCAGGAACAGTCTGCGCTGCGCCCTGCAGCCACTGCAAGTATTTGGATACCGGGTGACAGCTGCGTAAGTTAAACAGTGTGTGTATGTGCGCGTGCGCGTGCGCGTGCACGTGTGTGTGTGTGTGTGTTTTAATGAACAACATAGTTTGGTGTTAAATATTAACAGCTGTCGATCAGTCACTACATACATGTTGTTGTGGGCGCTGGAGAGTGGCGTGGACTCCAGGCGCGCCCTCACACACACACACACACACACACACACACACACACAGGTTGGCACAGCTACTCTTCTTAGGACTCTCGCGTGGACTCTTCCATCCATCCATGTCATCCATGTCCAACTTTAAACTTAAACCTCGAATCAAATCTCAGTACCAAACTTAACCGGTTCCTCAGAAATGAGGTTGTGTCTCATTAGGACCAGGTTTTGGTCTCCACAAGGATAGTGCACACACACAGGTTTGCACAGCTGACTCTTCCATTAACCTCAACTACAACCACAAGACTATAACTACTAAACACTGTTGTGGACTTTAACGCTTTTATCTGGTTTTTAAATCTCTTCTTAAAACTCATCTCTTGTCCTTGGCCTTTAACCCTCTTTTAGTTGTTAATGTTATTTCTATTTCATTGTATTTATTGTGTTTTATATGCTTTAGTTGTTTTTTAGATGTATCCTATCACCTCACGTGAGCTTCTGTGCCTCTTCTTTATAAGTCTGCCCAGCACTGTTGGTCCACTGTGGTTGTTTTAAAGTGCTGTACAGATAAGGATGGATTGGATAAGCAGCTAATGACTCTCAAATCTTAGTCCTACACTTAACCACTTCCCGAGTGAAGTAACGTTCTGCCTCATTAGGACCAGGTTTTGGTCTCCATAAGGACCTCTGGTCCTGGCAAGGTCAGTGTTTATGCCAGAGAAGGTAACAAATACAAGAATGTACACACAGGTTTTAATTCATTCGAATCAGCTTTAACGAAGTCTGATTAACAGTTCAAATCTGAGCCCTAAACTGGACCAGTTATACCTGCCTCATTAGGACCAGGACCAGGTTTTGGCTAGGGCCTAAAGAGGTAACAAATACAAGAACACACACACACACAAACTGTTCATCAGAGCATTGTTGCCTGCTGTAGTACCGACCCCCCCTCCCCCTCCTCCCTCTGACCTCTCCGATGTTGTCGGGGCTTGTTCACCCGTCACCCTGAAGAAGGCATTGTATTGAAAGGCTGTATTAATAAGACAAAAGCCTCCATTATCCCCGTGTAGTGGAGTTAATCTCGTGGGGCAGGAGATGAGCTGAGCTCCCTGCCTTTCAGGAGAGGGATGCATGCGCCCGAGCCCGCGAAGGAACGGGCAGTTTCACTCGAGGTTCAACAGGAAACGCTGTGATCGTTTTACAGAGATGTCAAAAATAAGAATACATTTTAACCCTGAGTGAATTTCTGTGTCAAAACCTAGTAGCATTTCCTTATCGCCGCTCCAAGGCCACACACTCCAAAAGATTGTGTCCAAAAGAGAAACGACGTGCCGAGGAGAGAGGGATACATAGGTGTCGGCCCCCCTGTCATGAGGCATCCTGCTGCAGCAGAAACCTGAAATCTGAGTGAGATAAGGAGATAAGGTTGGAGGAACTGATGTTTATTGCGCAGATAAAAGCTTCCATCCATCATCCCCGTGTCCTGTGGCCAGGTCTGGGACCGCCTGGGTCCGCCCTCATGCACAGTGTGGTCGGTGCTCGTTAGCGAGCTGAGTAAAACTGCATGAGGACTTGTGGCGTCGCTATCTCCTCTCACGGTTGAAATAAGACGAGCAAACATTTCTCACTGCGATAACATCAGGAGTGAAAAGGCTGAGGTGGAAGCAGGAAGTCAGCGGCGCGAGTGGACGAGGCGTCGAAGGGGCTGTCAGCAGATTCATTGACGCTGATGGTTTTTGTTTTGTTTCACTTCACGCGGTCACATCGCGGAAACCAGGTGCTCCTCCCAGCATGCCTTGGAAGGGCCGGAGACGGGGCCGCCGTCTGCGTTTGCCGCATGTGACCACACGGTTCATTACACCAGAACAAGAGTCGCTGCTGCTGCTGCTGCTGCCGCAGCCGCCACTCCAGGCCTGACCACTCTCGGGTTTCTTCACACACAATCCCACCAAGCGTTGGCCTCAGTGTGAGAAACCTCAGACACACGCGTGCTGTTAGTCTTATTATTATAGAGGAACTTTAAGTACAATTGGAAATTGTGGGCAGGAAAAGATTTTTTGTCATGGACTTCAGGCGGAGGGGAAGTGATGTCATCGCTCCAGCTAAAGATCAAATCACCCAATATCAAATCTGAAAAGGTTGTAAAGTTGAGTTTAAATTGCGATTGTGTAAAAAAATAAATATAATCATAGTTATCAACAAATAGATTTGAATAAATAAAACGTCCCTTTTTAAAGTCTCAACCACGTCTCCGTGTTAACAGATTCATCCCTGTGAGAAAATTCTACATTTTTTGTCGCAATGGCTTCGGCAGCCTAAAAAAACTCCAACAAATTCTTGGTGGAAGAGAAGTAAAAGGTAGAAAAATAAAACCCCGGACAAGAAGAATTTACGCTCCCTTGCATTGCACTACCAGGCGGGCACTTATCATCGATGTCTTTTGTGCAGAAGAGATTGTTTCATGACAGATAATCTATATCTTTTATCCTCGGGGGCCAACAGACGAAACTTCTGAATCAGTTGGTAAAAAATCTTTGTATTTACTTCAGAGCTCTGTCTTTGTTTCAATCTTTTCACATTTTAACGTGTGAATGAAATTCATTCCTGCAGTGATTCAGCTCAGCAGCTCACTGGTTTCTCACCTGAGCAGCCTCGAAAGACTGTGCTTTATTTGTCATTTTAAAAACAAAAGCGAAATAATTATCTGCATCCAGACGAGCGGTTTCGCGAAGAGTGAATCATCTTGAAATCGAAATCGCTATTTTGAAACCTCAAAAAAAAAAAAAAATCCACATTTGCGAGAAATAAATGTTAGAAACAAATCATACTTTGCAGTAAATACACAACTGAGACATTATCAGCGATGAACCACGAACAGTGCAGTAAGTGCGGGGACGCGTCAGCGGGACATTTCCTTGACACCTGATCATAGAACTGTGACAGATGAGAACGCGTCAGGAAGTGAATGCAGGTTTCTGTCTAGACTTAAACACTTTAGTCTAACACACACTTTACAAAGGGAAACCAGGGGATGTTTTCAGTGACTTGTACACGGCGGACGAACCATTATTTTCATAATCTATCGCTAACTGGAAATGATGATGTTCTCAGATGTCTTGTTTTGTCCACAAACCAAAATGATTTTCACTTTTAATAATTTCTTTGTTATCCAGGGCAAAGAAATGAAGAAGATATTCACATTTAAGAAGCTTAAACAATCGGAAAGCTTGTTTTAATCATGAAAAAACAGATTAATCGTTAATAGTTGTCGATTCATTTAGTAATCGATTATTAATCAATTAGTTGTTTCAGCTCTAATTAAATTAGTTGCCAACTATTGTTTGAAAATACACACTTTGTTTGCAAAGATCGGAATTTCGCTCGCTCCGTCTCCTTTGCGTCATGTTCTTTGCGCTCCCTGGGTTTTTGTTCGTGATTCTGATCATGGGCGGGGCTAAGGAAGCTGCCTGCTGATTGGCTACTGAGTTATGGACCGCAAGTAGACGCAGGCTAGGAGTCGCTGTCCGTCTAGAAGTTTGGAGAAGAGTCGGAGCGAGCGAAACTCCGATCGTTGCAAACAAATTGTGTATTTTCAAACAAATAAAATACAACCACTTTGAATGACTAAACTGATATTTTGTTTGCAGTATTTTGACTTTGTGGTTCATTTCATGTTTGCTCAATTCATAAAGGTGTTGTTTGATAATATTGACACAAATCTAATTCCATGTATTCACAGCAGAACGTACGCATTTCTTAGTTTTAACAAAATCAAATCGTGTGTGTGTGTGTGTGTGTGTTAGTATGAAGCCTCAGTCCGATGACATCATGAGTCGATGAACTGTGTGTCACAGAACCCGTTGCTGTGGACTGTTGTGGGTTTATTGCGTGAGAAATGGAGACGAATAAGATGAGCAACATAAATAAATAGACGCACAAGTGCCTGGATGGATAAATAAATGAATGAATGGTAATTGAACGGTGGGAACGGGATTTGAGGGACTTTGTGTTTTTATTTGTCGTTGATGGGTGGGTGGGTCGTGTCGACGTCCCTGAAGGATGCTCGGGTTTCAGCTCAGGCCTGGGAGCGATCCGCTAACAGGAAGCAGAGAGAGATGGGGTGGGGTTTTTTTTCCCGTCTCTTTTGTTGCCTCCACCTTCAACCACTTTATCCCGTCACACACAGAAAGAGGAACAACACGAGGAGATCAGAGGAACGATCTGCTGCTGCTGCCGCCACGGGGCAACGTGGCTTCTGTCTGGTTAAATGAAAACAGGCAAAGGTCAAACCGAACTCTCTGCGACATTAGCAGCGTTCTGACTGAACCACCTGAGTTCTTCCTTTTGCCTGAAAAACACTTTTCTTTGGGTGTGGCAACTGGAGAGGAAAGAAAACCTAAAAAAAATAAACGCCTTCTGTTTCGCAGGCCGCCGCAGCGCAAGTCACAACACACAGCTGACAGCGTGCAGCCAAGAGCGGGGCGTGTCTCACATCAGAGGCATTAATGATGTGGCGTCCTCCGATATTTAACCATTTTGTAAACATGTCTAAAGTAGTCGAGGTAGAGACATATACACGTCCGCACCTCCATCGCCGTATCTGTCTCCTCTTTTCAAACAAACCCCCTCCATGCAGGAGGATGCTGTCACTGCTGCTCTGATTATTACATAAACATTTACATTAGAAAGGGGGAAAAACAAAAAGGCCAATCTGACTATTTTAGGAACTCAGTGAAAGAATCCATTAGCTTTAAAGGCTCCTGTTACATTCCTCTTTCCACCCGGGGGGGGGAGAAACTTTTAAGACCCCCCATGATGAGCGGGCTCGGATGCTTGTTGCAGCACGCCAGGATTTCCTGGTGCTTCCTGGGGAGAGGACAAAAAAAACCCGCTCTGCTGCCGAGCTTTGGTCAGCGCATGTTCCAAACTGCTGTCACTCAGTTGGAGGCGGTGCAGAGAATGTCAGGAACATTATACCTCTTGTGTTCCTTCCAGGATATCAGGATGATAAGTAGTTCTGAATGCGCCGCGCACTCTTTCAGCCTCACGCGGTGTGTGATTTATGGGGTGGATGGAAGCAGCCTCACGCTGTCTGCTCTTGCGGCCGCCTTAATCAGTGTGGTCATGTTGTGGTTCCCACATTTCTGGTCATTCTCAGAGTGTGCTCACTCGTTCTGGAGCAGGTACACGTGAAGATACTGTACTGTGGTTTTGGAAAAAAACTCCTCCTCCTCCTCCTCCTGCAATTTTCCTCTTCCCACTTGGAAGCCTTTGTTACCCAGTCAGCTTTGTTTGTGCAGCTGGAAATCCCGACAGGATTACTCCAAGAAAACCTACCTCCCTGAATCCAGGAGCATGCTAGAGATGGACTTTTTTTGGGGCTGATGAAGCCATTAATTCTGTTTTTGTTTGGCGTCTCTCCTCCTGACTAAAAAACTTTTGTTAGGAGGAGCTGTTAGGATTGTTTATCCCGCTAAGGCCCGGGCTTCAGTCCCTGCAGCCTTAAAGATGATGGAAATGAACCTCCAGCTAAAATCAGGCACAAAGCCGGGTCATGACAGAGGCCAGACCGCTCCACTGCAACTGACAGATGGAGTGGAAGTGGACGCCGCGCACTTTAAAAATAATGAGACGACTGCAGCGGCACGTCCGTCAGAGTCGAGCCTCATCTGAGCCAGAGTCAAGTAGCTGTCGCCTCGCAGCGAGTCCACGCCGCGGCGGCTTCTTTACGGCTCTGTCTGACCTGTTTGATGGTTTTTTTTGTTTTTTTTTGAGAAATATCCCCTGGCAATCTGCTCTCCCTGGACCTCGCACAAGTCTGAGTTAGAGTCAGGCTGCGCACGTTATTCACTGTGGTGCATCGTTCGTTTCTTTTCTCTTTACTGGCGCGACGTTGCCAGGAAATAAAACAGAAGTCGCGTCCGTCCAAACGCTTGTGTGCTATTCCAAATGACGTCAAGTCTCTTTTTAAACTGTAAATGTTTAAGATGCAAAAATGTCAGCGATGGTAAATGATGTCGACGCGAGCGAGGTGGTTTTGGAGAAATTGCTGAAATGGTATCAAGTGCTGTGTGGACTGTGTGGACACAACAATGTTCCCTCTCCAGGCAACCGTGTTTTTATTCCGACAACGGCGGCTGTGTTCAGTGGATGTGTGTTTGCCAGCAGAGTCTGGAGTTGTTTTCCTACGCCGGACCATGAGGACTGACGGAGGTTCCATCAATTTATCATGTTATCAGTGGGCAATCAGGGTGGATTTGTGCTCCGCGTGACAGCCCTGGTGAGATGGTATGGCACATTGTCCCTCTCACACACACACAAACATGTTTTTATATCTTAGTGAGGACACATCATGCATTTCCTCGCCCCTTATCTGAACCTAAACCATCACAACTAAGTGCCTAAGCCTAAAACGAGGTCTTAATCTCGGAAAGGGTCCTTTTAAAGTGTAGAGCCCAGACCAAATCTCCCCACACAGACTTAAATACATGTACCCCAATTCAAATCCTAGCATTAAACTTAACCACTTCCTCAGAAATGAGGTTCTGCCTCATTAGGTGCAGGTTTTTTTGGTCTCCATGACGACTGCTGGTCCTGACAAGGTCAGTGTTTATGCCAGAAAAAAGTTCCTGCATGACAAACCCAAGAACACACAGGTTTGCACAGACTCCGCATTGACTAATCCTAACCCTTAAAACAAAGACTGATCCCCAACCTTAACTAAAACCACTTAAAGCCTAACTTTTTAACTTAATCTTAAATCTTAAATCTTAGCAGTAAACATAACAAGTTCCTTCAGAAATGAGTTTCTGCCTCATTAGGACTAGGTTTGGGTCTCCATGAGGACCACTTGTCCTGACATAAACCTTAGCCTGAAACTGAATCAGATATATCTGCCTCATTAGGACCAGGTTTTGGTACCATGAAGACGACACACACACACACACAAGTTGCTGTAGTGATGTTTTGTCACAACAACCCTTCATGCTACCAACACACACACACACACATACTTGTTTCCATGATGTCACAGGACATTGCTTTGACTTTCATTCATTTCCTGACTTACTTTAAACTTTAAACATAACTACTAGTCCCCTAACCTTAACCTTAACCTAACCCCAGTCCTATACTGAACCAGTTATATCTGCCCCATTAGGATCAGGATTTGGTCTCCATGAGGACCACTTGTCCTGGCAAGGTCCGTGTTTATGTTTTAGCAAAGACTGATCCCTAACTTTAACTATAACCAGTTCATGCCTAACCTTAACCTAACCACATTTCAAATCTTAGCGTTAAACATAACCAGTTCCTCAGAAATTAGTTTCTGACCTCATTAGGACCAGGTTTTGGTGTCCACGAGGTCTCCATGGTCCTGGCAAGGTCAGTGTTTATGACAAAGATCTAAATTCCTAACCTTTTGGGCTATTGGGCTAGTTATATCTGCCTCATTAGGACCAGGTTTTGGTCTTCATAATGATGTCTGGTTCCCAACACTCACACATACACACACATATATGTATAAAGTGTAGAATGGATGCACCATATGTCGCCATGTCTCGGGTTCTCCGGCACGCCATGCTGCCAGAACGTAATCACAAACTTTTGTCACGGCAACTGCTTCGGTTTCCCAGCGAGGTGAGGGAACATGAGAAGGGGTGGAGTTCAAGGTCCTTCAGCGGAGGAGAATGGAAGCCAGGATCCGGGACAAAGGAGATTTAACAGAGGGTTCAAAGCCATTCATTAAGGGGGAGACCTCATTGTGAAGACGAGAACAGTGGAAGGTGTGAGGAGGGCCGGAGAAGCGGCTGAAACCCGAATCCCAGCGCGCCGCCTCAGCTTTCAGGTTTCTGCAGATGCAGATGCAGATGCAGATGCAGATGCGGCCAGCGTGCACATGTCATACGTGTTCAGAGGAGGCACCACGTGGTTAACAGCTTTGCAGCTTTTTTTGTACATGCATATGAGACAATCTCACGCCTGAGTGTTTGTTTGTGTGGTTTACCAAGGTGAGGCTTCATCGTACATAGATACGAGCTGGAGAACACACAGAGCACAGGAGGAGAATCACAGATAATCAAGTGTTAGAACACGTTGTGTGGCTGCTACGACCCTTTGACTTTCCACCTCTTTTAACCCTCTCTGTGGATTTGCGATGTGATTTTTTATATTTCAGATAACACAGTCTAGGAGTAAACATGGCAACAGACGAGTTAAACAACTGAGCTCTTAACAGGAATGGCCACATGTCACTGTTTTGTGTCAGATACCAACCGCGAGCATTAATATCAATGTCATTTTACACCTTTTGAACCACAACGCTGTTAAAACAAAACACATTTACCACCTACAGCCATTTGAAACTATTTCAAAGACACGATTCTCCAACCGCGTCACACATGTTCTGTAAAGAAGAAATAAGCAGCATACGTTTTCATATCGCTGCATATTTGATTGTGTGTCAAGTTCCCCTCAAATATTATCTGTGTTATGGATTTAAATAGGTTCTGAGCAACAACCAGAGGCGCACGTGTGTCAAATTAGCATTCTAGACAAAGTGTTCGCTACAAACTGATGAAAACAAGAACACATCTGCACAAATATCACACAATATTAAAAGATTCGATTATTCTATTGTAAATTATGTAAAAAAAAAATATATATCACCGTTCCCTCTCATATCGTGAATCGTATCTCTATCACAATTGGACATTCATCCCTAGCCATTTTTACTGCACTTATGAGCGTTTGGTTTTCTTGAAGTGAGAGCTGATTGCACACAGTATGAGCTGTAATGAAGTCTTTAATGTGGGGGGGGCGGGCTGTAAGAGCGTGTCTCCTCCAGATGTGTGCTAAATAAATCCGCCTTGATGTGTGTTTAATCAGCTCTCTGTGGCCTTGTCTTTTGATCTCTGCGGCGAAGCTTTAAAATATATATGTACAAGGAAGGGTGTGTGTGTGTGTGTGTGTGTGTGAGAGAGGAGGACGCGGCTCTGCAGCATGATTTTAAGGAAGAAAAAAATTAAGGAATATGCAAAATGCAGCGATATGAGAACATGAATATTTCAAAGCCACTGACTACACTTGACAGGAAGGGTACAAGGGTGAAGGTATTACACTAATTGCCTCTCAGGCGCCACCCTTTAAGATAAGGGGGGGGTGCGTCTGCCAGTCATGTGGCTCCTGAGGTTGTATCATGTCCCCCCCTGTGTCTCACTGCCACTATAAGAGCCGCACATCATGTGAGTCGCTGCTATAAATAGTGAGTGTTGCAAAGTCGCAGCGATGAGGAAACAGCGTTACGCAACACTGTTAGAAACATACAGTCAAAGTATGTTAGAACTTTTCCACTATACAGTTCCAGCTCTACACAACTCCAGGGTTTGGTATCAGCAGCCGTGTAACTGAATCATGAGAGGGCCACAGGTTGGTGTAGAAGACCCGGGATTTGTGACCCGGTCAGTACAAGGGCCTTTCTGCTGCATGGAGTTTGCGTGTTCTCCCCGCGTGTGTGTGTGTGGGTTTTTCTCTTCTCCGGGTTCTCCAGGTTTCCTCACACGGTCCAAAAACATGCAGATTTTTTGAGGAAGAGGTCAAGTTGTGTCCCTGTGATGGACAGGCGACCTGGCCTTTTGCCCCCGTGTGTCAGCTGAGATCGGCACCTGCGACCCCCGCGACCCCCGCGTGGAGGGTAAAGCGGCAGACGACGAGTGAGTGAGCACAGACTGCGTCTGACACAGTCACCGAGCTGAAATACCACTTGAACGGGTTGTGATTCGCCGGCTTTCAGCAGTGCTGTCGCTAAATACACCAGACTCCTCTGTTAAATGTTGAGATTTTAGACATTGGCATCGAACAAAGAGAGCACTATAAATGGACATGGTTTGACTTTGAGTTTGGTGTGGAAGAACTCGACTGACCCTGACCTCAAACATGACCTGCTTCATGTATTTAGTATTTAGGAGAAATGGATGCTGAAGTGTGGATTGGAGAGACAGACCATTAGTTTAGAGCAACTAAGGTTTAAGCTAATTATTGTGTGATTTGTTACCATTAAACTGTTATAGTTGATCAGATGGAGAGAAAAATGATAAATATACGAACCCACAAAACAAAATAGGCAACAATAATCGGCCCTGATTTCTAAAAATTGGCATCAGTCGTAGAAAACCCCACATCGTTTGACCTCGAGTTCAGTTTTAATATATGTAAATTTAAACTAAACCCTGTTGTGTCCAAACTGTCAGACGAGTAAAAGAGTAATCCTCCAGTTATGTCATGTATTAGGTTCACCCACTTCCCTAAATATGGTGTTTTTAATGAGCGTGCGTTAGCATAACAACAATAACAACAACAGACAAAGAGACGGTGAGGCTGATATTAAACCCGTTTAAACACAAGAAGGAAGCGTTTCATCTGCCACTAAAGAGGAACAGAGTTGTTGTTCTTCTTCTCTTTCTCTACTCATCTGATGCACATTATCACAACTGTGACACACACATGGAATGAAACACTTCTGGTGGGTTTTTTCCACACAGAAAAAAGGGATGTGTTTGTCTGCGGCGTAGTTTGACACACTACAGACGTCTTTTTATTTTTTATCCCTGTTAAATCTCCTCTCGCTCTCTCCTCTCTGTGCGAGAAGCTGTGAGATGTTGCAGAACCTGCTCGTCTCAAATCTCTCTCCATCTGCTCTGCGCGGAGACTCAGAAGCGATGATGAAACAGGGGCCTTTTCTCTTTCTCACTTGCATTTCCTCTTAAAAAAAAACACCTTTTTTTCCCTTTTGTCTGGTGATAGTGTTTTACAACACACACACACACACACACACACACACACAGCTCGTCTATGTTGTCTCAGCCCACGCATGTTTTGTCCCGTGTGCGTAGTGAGTGTGAAATGAGAACCAGAAAGTGTCAGTCGATCTCTCTGTCTGTCTCGCCTCCGTTTTAACACTTTGATTTTCCATGATTTGGGGAAATCCTTTTACGTCTGTCTGTATCTGATATTAGTATTATTATTATTCAGTGAGCGCACACTCACTTCACCTTTGAACCCTTATTACAGTCTTGAGGTTTAATGTAGGCCTGCAACGCACCATTATTTCAACCCTAACCCATCAAAAATAACGATGTTTCTCAAATGTCTCTCAGTTGTAATGATTTCTTTGTCAATTGTTGCAGCCGGTGTGTTTTAATTGTCATATTCAACCAAAAAAAAGTACATATCCTTTTATATTTCTGCTTTGTTTTCTTCTAGTGCTAGAATTTTTATTACTCATTTTATGTCCCCGTCAGAAGCATTTTGCGACTGCAGTACTAAGTGAAACTCCCCCAGTGTGGGAAGTGGAAAGTCTCTAATTGAATGTAAAAAAAAGTTAATGATGTAAAAGTTTATATTGGTGTAAGGAATGGCCTCTGAACTCTTGTATTGTATTGTTTCATTTTTTTTTTTATGCGTAGTGCAGTATTGTGTGTCCTTCACAATAACAAAACACAGTAATGATGCAAAAATATATCTATTAATATCAAATAAATGAAGAAAATAATAACGTGAAAACATCATTTTCTTTATTTTTTTAACTTTATTGAAAGTGATCAGCGGTCACATGTCTAGTGTGGAGGAGATCATGAGATCACGAGCTAATGTGATATATAAAAAACACTATTTATTCATAAGGGAAAGTCAAAAAGTGGGTCAGATCAGACCAAACATGTGACACTGGACATCAGAACAATCCTTCCGTTGTTGAGTCTGACTGAATAAGAACTTCCCCCATGACTTTTTGTGGCGTCAACATTTATTTTTGCCGATAATGTGCTAATATGGAAACCTTTATTTCACAGGGAAAAACACTAAGCAGAATTTTCTTAATGCAAATTCTCTGTATTTGTTTGTCTTTTACGGCTTATAAACAGATACTTTTAAAATCAGCCGATGTGACACAAAGGTTCAAGAGACGAGTTCATCGTGTTAATTAAACTTTAACTTTAACGTTCAGCACAAACAATCAAATTTGATGTCACGTGTAGGACCGCAAATAACGATTATTTTCATCATTGATTTTTCTTGAATCTTGAAATGATGATATTCCCAAATGTCTTGTTTTGTCCAAAAACCAAAATGATTCAGTTTTACTGATTTCTTTTCTCCTCATTGCTCGGGTGTGTTTATAGAGTTGGTGAAAATGAAAAGAAATATGTACATAATTTCATCAGATTGTGCTGGAAAAAAAAGATATAAGACACTTTGCAGGAGATTGCACATTATATATATTATTATAGCTTCTGTATGTACGTTTTAACATAGTAAAGGGGTAAAAAAAAAAAAGCAGCCTAAATACTGTATGTTCTAAGGGTAAGGGTAAGGGAATTCTTATGTGATTGTGCCTGTGAAGACAAGTCTGCAGCTAAGCTGCTTCATGCTGTGTGAGCGCAGAAATCAGGAAACACAGCCATGGACTGTGTCTGCTGGCAGGTGGTGGCAGCAGCGTGTCCGTGCGTCCGTCTGCCGCGATGGACGTCTCCACGCCCCGCGGCTATGAGTGTGAAATCTGTGTCTCACACAGAGCACAGCAACACCATTGATTGGACAAAAGCATTCATGTTTCCAGTATCAGTGTAGCAGGAGGAGGAGGAGGAGGAGGAGCTACATCGTCCCCCACTTCTTTAAATTGACCTCGGCGCAGACTAAACACTGCACGCACCGTTGCCGCGCGTCTATGAGGCCGAAAATAAAAACAAGGGCAACTCTTGCATCCTCAGTCATGACGTTCTCAGCTTATCACTCGGGGCTCTTCGCCGCTTTTATCTCTGGTTCCACGCAACACTGGCAACAAGCTGGCCGATAACGCCTGTGCCAAAAAAACGCGAGACGATAAGGAGGCACAGCTGACACATGTTTAACATTTAAGTGGAACTAAACCCTTAAAAAAAACACTTTTCCCCTGATGTAAACTGGTGTATGTGTATCTAGTAGTTAATGGTATTTGTCTTCTGCCCTCTCTGGTCAAACATTCAAATTCTTGTTGTCCCAGACTCCTCCCCCTATTTTAAACGCCAGCGCTAACTCTTCGTCACGCCCTCGCTGTTTTGATGCTGTTATGACTATTTTCAGAACTGATTCATCTGATGATTATTTTTCTTGATTAACAGATTAAAAAAAAGGTGTCAAATCTTAACATCGTTCACAAAATAGTCAGAAAATATTGAACCTGGAGAGGATGATGTTCTCAGTTGTCCACAAAACAAAGTTTTAATGATTTCCTGATGTTATATGGAGCAAACAAACCAGAAAATATTCACATTTAAGAAGCTGAAAAATTGGAAAACTTAAAATAGTCGATGAATTTAGCATTCGATTTAATAAGCGATGCATCGTTGCAGCCCTAGCTGTGTCACAAAGTGTGTAAAAATGATCAGAAGACTTCTGAAAGTGACTATGCCAGTTGCAGCCTGAATGCAATTATCAATAGTAAATGTCATGTATCGTTTCATCAGGGTCTTAATAACAACATCATAACAACCTGGGGGGGGGGCGTCTTTGTCATACGGAGCAAAGAAACCAGGACATATTCAAAGAGACGTCCAGAGAAAGAGTCGTGGGTGTGAAACAGTTCCACATGTTTCACTCCAGTCGTTTCCTGAGAACTGAAGCTCCCGTGGCAGCGGTGGTGAAACTCTGTGGTGATAATAGCCGAGTGGTGTTTTCTCCAGTGTGGGCGACGTGTCAACACTTGACTCAGGGGGTTGAGCTTTTCTCACTACAATGCTGCACTTTTTTTTCGCATTGGAATTTTTGCCCTCTCCTCCTCCTCTGTCATTATTTCCCTTGAGAAATGGGTGCACTTCTTTAAAAAACAAGTTGTAAAACTAATATATTTTGTTTGCGAGCACCTGTCGGGACACCTCGGGCTGTTGGCGGGGAAGAAAAACAGGAATGAGGCAGCGTTGTTCATGTGTAGCTCCAGGAAAGGAACAGTTTAAACAGTCGAGGGTTTTTTGTGCTACACTTGAGAGGAGACTGAGTCATCGTCATCATCCAGACTCCCTCAGAAGTTATTTTTGATTTACTGCTGCCAAACATTCATATTGTAATCTAGAATATACGCCCCATGGAGGAGATTTCGCTCCAGTTTGACTCACTCCTTCATAACCTCTTACTGTGGCATTTATTTTGCAGATTGGTAGATAGGGGCTGTGTGTCCATCACGGTACGGTCCAGTTTGGTACAGTACAGTAGTCCTAGTTCAGAACAATACCTTTACTTGGTATAGACGTGGCGTGATGTCGCACCGGTGTGACGACAACGAACAACGTCATTGAGCGTAAAACAACAGAAAACAACAAACAGCGTCATTGAGCGTAACACAACAGACAACAATGAACAACGTCATTGAGCGTAACACAACAGACAACAATGAACAACGTCATTGAGCGTAACACAACAGACAACAATGACCTGATAAAGGTCCAGAGGGGTCCTTAGGGTCGCTCCACATTACATTCGCACGTAGGAAAGGAGGGCTTCTTAAATGTGAATATGATAATAATATTAAATTTGAGATCCTCATTTTGTGTTTTGAAAAACACGATCAATAATAGATTGATTATACAGTTTAGAAGTGCAGCAGACAGTTTGAAGTAATTACACAGTTGTCCAGCCAGCAGAGGGCGCTGTAAATGCAGCTTGGCCTGAATCCATGCCTGACCTCTTTTTGTTTGTCAGAAGAAAACAGCAAACGTGTTGTTTTGCAGTGACAACGAAAGACACAAACAATCTAACGGTGCTACACCGCAACGCAGCAAACTCATTTGCATAGCTGCGTGAGACTTGCAAGATTTGTGCAGAGGATACAGGAAATGGCACAGATTATAAAGCGATTGTTATAAAAGGTTTAGGTTTTTTTCGGTTGGATCTTTCAAACGCATCATATCAATGATAAAGTCTGTTTTTTTGTTTGTTTTGTTTTAGTTTTCTTTACCCGGCCCCTTCCCAAACATTAGTACTTTGTCTGAAAGCGGTTTATGACTCATCCTGCTCACTGTTAACGGCGACGCAGGAAAGGACAAATCACAGCATCTGATGGATTATTACTTTGTAGACCGTTTCTTAAATCTGAGCAGATTACTTCCTCATCGTTGAAGAAAGGGCCCAGTGTCCTCCGTCGAAAGAAGGAGGCAGGAAGTCATTAAACTTAACTTGGAATGGAAAATGTGCACGAGTAATAGTTTTAATGGAGTCTGAGCTCTTTCGGGCTGAGTCTTGTTGTGAATACACAGCGTCTCGTACGTGCAGGTGAGGGACAGATGGTGAGCGACGCGTTACAGGATGTTTCCAGACCACAAACAGCTCAGCGACACTGAAACAAACAGCTCAACATGTTTCAGTGGAAACAAGATAAGCCACACAAACCTGCTGAAGGTCAGCCGCCGCTCTTATCTCACAGCAGAAATGTTTGTGGGAAATGATGGCACGTCTGTCCTGGTTCAGGCCCAGTGTGTTCAGTGTTTAGTGTTAACATTGTGACGGGGAATGACAGGTGGTGTAACGGCACGGTGTTGCCGTGGTTTTTGGTGAGCAGACGCTCCGTCTGCTAATTGGGGCTTTTGAGGTGTTTGTGGTGGAGGGGGAGAGGAAAAAAACACCTGAGGCTTTCGTGCATCTGTCAGATCTGTGATGAAGAAGTGAACGTCAGCTTTTTTTGGAGAAAACAAGAGTCACCTTTCAGCAGAAATTCATCAATCCATTCATCCATTTTAACCTGTGTACTACTCCAACTATTTTGGAAGATATCATGTGCAGAGCTGCAACTAACCTTTATTTTTATAATCTATTAATCTGTAGATGGTTTTCTTTGATGAACTGAGTGCATGTTTGGTCCAGAAAATGTTTCTCCGATGTCTTGTTTTGTAAAGCAAAGAAACCTGATAATATTCACCTTTTAAGAAGCAGGAACAATCTGAAAACTTGCTTTATTTACTGAGAAAAACGTCAAAATAGTTGTCGATTCATTCAGTCGAGTCATCGAGTAATCGTTGTCATATCACTACATATTGAAGCCTTTGGTGATTTCAGAATCTTTGAATGTGAATGTTTTTCAGTTTTGCTCCTCAGTGACAAGAAAAGGGGATAAAGCGACACCTTTTTCTGTTCCACAGCATATGCACGAAACAGTTCATCTGTTAATCAAGAAAATAATACAGCAGATTTATCAGTTTAAAATAATTGCCAGGTTAATTAAGGATACCGATATCAGTCCAAAACAGTCCTTTTACACCTTTTAAACTATGAAGCTGTTAACCTTAACAACACGTTTGTGCCATTTCGAGTTATTTCAAAAAACATAATTCTTCAGTTTTGTCACAAATAAATAATAACTACAGCTAAATGCTGATTTTTTATGTACATTTTTTTACAGTCTGTGCAGAGCAAAGCATGTGACATATATCAGACTTTTGTATTGTTTTGAATTTTACGTTTTCATCTAGCGCTGAAACAATGACTTGATTAAAAGAGTACTTGTTTAGTTGGTAATGTGTCAGAAAAAGTTGAAAAACGTTGATCTGTGTTTCAGTTCTAACGATTTCTTTGTCAAATGGAGCAAAAAAAACAAAAAAGCAACAGAAAATATTCACATTTAAGAAGCTAAATAATAATTTCACGTCCTTCTTGTTTCAATTCCATGGCAGCCGTTCAGTGTCACATCTTGTCCACATGTGCACTAAAAGAGCATTTCTGCATCATCATATACACTTTTTTTCGGGTGGGGGGTTTGATGATAGTGATCAAGTACACGTTCTTCAGGGATTTCCTGTCTGTTGTTTGGCTTCCTTCTGTCTCTTCGCGGCTCATGTTTTTGTCTCATCTGTCCGTTCTTTCATCAGCTCGTCTCGCCGCGTGTGTCTTAGCGTCACGGTGAAATCCTGACAGGATATTGTGCTGTTTGCTTTACCCTCTGTGTTCCGCTGCTGCACCTTCACCTACAGCGGGACACTGTGACATTGGTTTGTGCAGCTCAAGAAGTGACATTTTTAACCGTAAATCATATTATAATATAGTAATAACTCATATTTTTCCAACATCTACGCACTGTGTGTAGATGTTGATGTTTAAAGAGATAGTTTCATGACTGACTGCCACCGTTTCCCTCTTCACCTTGAACCAGACACTGAAACATGAGGAAAAACAGATTTTAGCTGTCATAAAATGCACGCCAGATATCATAGGAATGTGTTTTTGCTGCTTTATCGCCCTTTAAGATAGCCTTTTACAGAAGAAAAATGACATTTTTGTAGTTTACTCCCTATCAAATATCAGCGATTCTACGTCTCAACACACAGGAGCGTTATTTTGTGACTTTGCTGATTGAAATTTGGATTTAACTTAACTTAAAGACACCAACTGACCAAAGAGGCAGCGAGAGACGAGCAGCTCCAGTGTCCCCGTGAGCTTAAAAACACTGATTTTCTCTATGGAGTTTGGTGCAGGAGCACAAAGTGACCAAAAAAAGCCAGTTTCCTGTTGGGAAAGTCAGTCTCAGAGTGAGATTGATAGCAAACACATTCTCTGGAGAGTAGCCAATGTGTGTAAGAGCACATTTTACAAGGTGAACAACCTAGGTCTAAGCGTAGATGAGTCATACTTGAGTTATTGAAATGTATCAGAAGTGCAAACGTGTATGAAATGCAAAATCTCGTCGCAGTGATTGTAATTTCTTCTGTTGACACACTGATCTTGTTTCACCATTGTGTCCGTTAGGAAATGTGTCAATGGTTGACGTTGTGTGTGGCAGCATTCTCCCCCCCCCCTTTGTGCAAGAGAAGTGTGACAATGACACATATTATACGTCGGGCGGCACATCTGCATGGGCGGCGCGCGCCGGCGACAGGTGGAGGGGGAGGCGGGGGGGCCGGGGGCGGGGCCGCGAGACGAGACGAGACAGCGCTGTAGGCAAACCAGCCCGTCAGGTTTCCCTCACACACAGTGAAATCCTCTGATGACAGACGCCGAGGACTCTGCCGTGTCAGGAGGATGAGTGTTGTCTACACAGCACATGGAAAAGAGTGAGTGGCGAGTAAGAGAGAGAGAGAGTTGTCTCGAGACAAAGAGGGCCGGGCCCGAGTGAAAGTGGATGAAAAGGACAAAAGGTCACGTCGCTGATAATGTTCTGGCCCAGCTCACAAGTCATTACTCCATGATTACACGCGTGCAGACACACCCAACCTCTATTTTCATCCCACACCTGTAATTTATTGCTGCATCTTTGTCTTTTCACAGACACATAAAAAAAAAAAACCCTGCGAGACTCTTTTAACCCTCTCATGACCGTCATGGTCAACGTGTGCTCACAGAGCCCCAATGACTTCTGCTCATTTGACCTTGAATGTTTTCCAATGAATTATTTAGAAGCAGGGAAGTCAACTGAGAACAAATTCTCGTTTTCAGTGACGACCTACCTGACCAAGAGAAGAGGTCGCATTAAAAACGACGTCAACAACAACAATGCGCAATAATAAACCATTCATAACAGTCACGTGACGTGTGTGAACGAGGTCTTTTAAAGATGTTGATGTTTTTTTGGTGGAAAGGTCGTTTTTTTGTACTTTGAGGGAAATTCTTTCTCCACATTGAACCCATCCTCTACTAGAAACCTTCCTGGAGCGATGAGGGTTGAGTACCTAATCCAAGTTCCCTTTCCACTTGGCCATGGGCTGCGTTACACAGCTACATAGCCTTGCTAAAGGTGCACTGTGACTTTGCCCTCTCTGCAGATGCCTTTTTTCATACAGCCCTTATTCCTCGACTGAAATGTCGTGTTGGTATATGCGGTTATAATGCTGCCCTACTTTGAAACCTGTGGTTTTCCTTTATATACATAAATATCAGCAGCTCTTGTGGTTGGTAACAAAGAAAAGAGAAAATGTGTGTTCCTCTCAGCTGGCTCGAGGCTGCGGAGGTGCAGACCCTGGTCTGTATCGGCTGGCTTTTCCATTATAAGTAAAATAGGTTTCTATAATTTAAACTAACATAATTACACCGGTGCAGCTGGCACATGTGCTCAGTCTCAAGTTCCCCCCATTTGTGTCCAATAATGGAGCTAAAACCGGACGGCAGCGAGACGAGCCGTCCCGTTTCTGCCAGGACGGTAAATACAGTGGACGTCTGCTCTGATGCAGATGCAGATGCGGCCGTTAAATGGACGCGTGCTGTCGTCGTGATGGAGGCTGAAGGGCAGAGCTCTTCACATGTTGAACGAGACTATTGTTCTTTGTTCTTGCTTGAGGAAACAGTGCGCCGGTTATTGCTGGCAGCCAGTGGCATCTGTGTGAAGCGAGATGAAGCGGCGCCCTCGCTCGTTCTGTCACAATACGCGGCTTGTGTATAGTTTGGTGTGTGTGTGTGTGTCTAATGTCCTCATCACAGTGACGTCTCAGATTCCTGCCTTTGTGTCCAGATGCCGTTCCACATGCATGCTCTTTCTGTGCCGCTTTGTCTCCGTCTCTCCATCTATCGGCCGCTCAGGTTTTGGACTGTAAAGCTGTAGTGTGTAACTTTTAAATATTTAAACAGATTCATTCAGTTTTTGACGACTCAATCCATCTGTTTTGGGTTTTTTTTAGTGTCTACCCACTGATGACGCCACAGAAAACCATGACATTTTCAAGAAATAATGGACAAAACTGTATTATTATTAATTAAGTATTATTTATTGTTATTTACTGGCTTTTATATACAATATTCATGTTTTTATTTTTGTTGGCTTGCCTTCCTGCAAAGTATTCTTCCTAGCGGAGTATTAGGGCCAAATAGAATGTTTTAATCTTTCGAGAATAAAGTTGTTATGATTAATATTATTATTCATATAGCAATATAGATCAGCTGCGACCTGCGTTGATATATACATATATATGTATATATATATATGTATGTACATATAGGATTTTGTTTTGGATTGTTTTGAATTTTTACATTTTTATCAATAACGATTCCCATCCCTGACCACAATTCATCCTGACCTGTTAAGCCAAATCCATAATCTGGATCAGGTGATGGTAGAGTGTCTGACCCTGCATTCACACACCAAATTCCGGTCAAATTCCATGAGATTTGAAGGAGATGTTTCTTTTTTATGTTGTAGGTTTTTTGTGGTTTTGCCCATTTCAAGAGTGGGATTTCTTGAAAATGTGATCGTGACGTCATCAGTGAGTAAAAGTAATAAGGTTTTCATTTTCGTTCATGAAGACCAAACAGAGGCAGAATAATACGTTTACACACTGCAGCTTTAACGTCGACGAGGTCTCGAGGTTTTCCAGTTTTGATTCTGCAGCAGCCAAACGGGCGGGTGTTGAATTACCTCTGGAACTGGTCTGCAGACAGGGATCCTGTTACTTTAGACAGGTTTAAGACATCAGCTCCACCTCTAATTAGATTTCCAGAGCCTCTTAACTTTTGTCTTCAGCCCCGAAGCTGCAGCACAGTTTATTTTTATTTCGTCTTATCGGTGTTTAAAAAAATATGGGGAAACCACTGTATTCAAACAGCGCTGTGAAAGCATACGTTAGGATTCAACGACTAATGGTTTTCACATTAAAAACCACTGTGGTTACACAGCACACGTCTGACTTATGATTCATCCTATGATTATTTATTTTGTCACTTTAACGTGAGTTATTCTAGTTTTAGTTCTATGTTCTGTCTTTGCCATTTGCCAGAATGTAATGAAGTTGTAGTCTTTATTTTGTAATAACTATATTATAAAAATACATAGAAATACATACAAAATACTTTAAAATGATGCTCAGTTTACTGTGACAGAGGAGTAAACGGCACATTTAAGAAGCCAAAATCACAGAAATAGTTTTCATTTTATATATATTTTTAAAAAATTGGCTTCCAATAGTTTATAATCGATTCATTGGTTAATTTTTGGGGCCCTAATTTGAATAAGGAGTGGAAATGCTCTGTTGTGTTTTAGATTTACAGTAAAAACTGAACTGTGGCTCGTCTTTGAAAACAATTTTATTGCAAATTGAGCAAAATTGCAAGAAAAGTAGCAGGACAGTAGCAACATATGGCCATAAAACATCCATAAGGCATTTTTTTTTGGTCAATTCTGTCTCATATAATGTATACACACAATGGCCCTTCCCTGTTTTAAAGGTGCAGTGTGTCTTTCTATGAGTTTCCAATCGCCTAATTGCATGAATTGTTGTTTTTCAATATTTCAATAAAATCCTGTCTAACTCTAACCAGCGTACAGTACATTTCCTAATGGGCCTTTTTGAATGTTTTAATGGACCAAATGTCAATTCTCTGTGAGTCTTCCAGGAATAAAATCAATTTAAATAAATAAATAAATAAATAAATAACCAATATGTGAATATGGGTACAGATCGGGCACAGACAAGCGTGTGTGTTTGTTTGTGTATAAATAAAAAAAAGTCAACAGTCTTATAGGAGTCGGTGAATTCCCCTCCGTCTCTTCTCGAGTGTCCTTGTTTGATTTGCTGTCAGCGTCTCTTCGCTTTGTCGGAAAAAGGGGGCAGGGGCGGAGTCAGGACCAAGATGATCTGCCTGATCCGCGAGCTATGCTGAAGTTTTTCATGAGGTGGCTCACTGGAGTGGAATGGTTCGCTCCCCACAACAATGCCGTGTGTTGACAGCCGAGTGCTCGGACTGGGTTGCTGGAATGTTTCCCCCGTCAGACTGAAAGTGCGGCTCTTTGTCTGAGCGCCAGAAAGTCACAGCGACACACACACACGAGCGTTTATTCTTCCACCTGAGGGTGACCTCTGGCTGCTCACCTTGCAAAAGTTCATTCATCAACTACAACTCCCCCTTATACTCCTGGATTATTACATTCCATCTGTTTTCCACTGTAACTGAAGACAGTGTTTTCACATTTTGTTACAGTTCAGTTTATGTTTTTCATGTGTGTGTCCACCCACAACAAAAGTGACCAGTTTATGTGTTTTATGTGCATATGGAACGCCCTGTGAAATGTTAATTAATTCAAATTTTACCATATTATTGGTTGGTTTTTACACTAAATGAAAGCAAAAACCTCTGAATATTTCCATGCAAACTGACTTGTTGATATGTTGTTATCATTATTATTATTTCTATATGTCTTTAACTTTGTGTTGGGAGAATATAAAGTCAGCTTTGAGTTGTTTCCTGTCTTCAGTCTGAGGCTCAGGTTGTTGCCTAGAGACTCTGTTTGGCTTTTGCCAAATGCGCCGCTTTTCTAAAAAAAAGAAAAGTGCATGTTTGCTTCTTCACAGTTTGTTTCATTAGTGGAAGAAGAAAATTGTGTGTAACTCAAACCTTTCTCATTTTTGTTTCCCCTGTGTCTGCAGGTGACCCACAAAGAGCTGCTGAGACGTGACTGTGGGACAGGCCGCCTCCCTCCCAGCCTGCGCCTTAGTGGCGATGCTCATCAGCGCAGACGCTCTCCACGACTCGGCTGTGTGAATGAATCTTTGCCGTAAAGCCACCGTGCTCTGCCAGCCCGTCACCATGAGGAGCAAGTATTCCCAGTACTACAATCAGACTCTGCTCCACTCCTACTATGCCTTTGCCAAGAACATGTCCACGCAGGACCTGGACAAGCTCATCGAGAACAAGCGGCAGCTCACCACGCTCAACATTGTCATCGTGGTCCTCTGCACCATCATCATCCTGGAGAATCTGCTGGTCCTCATCGCCGTGTGCCGCAACAAGAAGTTCCACTCCGCCATGTTCTTCTTCATCGGCAACCTGGCGTTCTCGGACCTGCTGGCAGGCTCCGCCTACATCGCCAACATTTTCCTATCGGGGTCAAACACTTTCAAGCTGGTGCCCGTGCAGTGGTTCATCCGGGAGGGCACGGCGTTCATCGCGCTGGCGGCCTCTATTTTCAGTCTGCTGGCGATCGCGATCGAGCGCTACATCGCCATCACCAAGGTGAAGGTGTACGGCTCCACCAAGACGTGTCGCATGTTCCTCCTCATCGGAGCGTGCTGGGTCACCTCCATCCTGCTCGGAGGTCTCCCCATCATCGGCTGGAACTGCATCAACGACCTGCCCGAGTGCTCGGCCGTGCTGCCGCTCTACGCCAAGCGGTACATCGTCTTCGTGGTCACCATCTTCAGCCTCATCCTGCTCTCCATTGTCATCCTCTACGTGAAGATCTACCTGATCGTGCGCTCCAGCCGCCAGGAGGCGACCAACTCGCAGGCCTACGCGCTTCTGAAGACGGTCACGATCGTGCTGGGCGTCTTCATCATGTGCTGGCTGCCCACGTTCATCATCCTCCTCCTGGACTCGTCCTGTGGCATACAATTCTGCCACATCCTCTCCCAGGCGAATATCTTTTTCGGCTTTGCCACCCTGAATTCGGCGCTCAACCCCGTCATCTACACGCTGCGCAGCAAGGACATGAGGAAGGAGTTCCTGCGCGTGTTGTGCTGCTGGGGCGTGCTGCAGAGCGGGCGTCCCGCCGACCGCTGCCTGGTCCCGCTAAAGAGCTCCAGCTCGCTGGATCAGTGCACGCACAAACACGAACACCAGACCACGCCCATCATGCAGGACTGTACCACCTGTGTCTAACGTGGTGCGGACACTTGAGAGTGTGTGTGTGTGTGTGTGTGAGACTGCAAAGAGTGTGTGTGTGTGTGTGTGTGTGATGAAACAGAGAGGTGTTGAAAACAGAAGAAGCAAGCATTCCGTGGACTGAGAGGCCTGTCGAGGCCGGGGCACAGCGCTCTGCAGTGTTCTGACACGTTCGTCTTATTACAATCAAATTCGTCGTGACGTCACAATCAGCATTGAGACAATTCAACACGAAACACAGCGTCTCCAGAGGGGGAAACTAATTTAAAAAAAAATAAATGTAAAAAGACGGTGAGAACTTTCTGAAATGTGAAAAACAAAAATAGCTTTTTTTTTTCCTTCTTATGGGTACGCCCATGACTTAATATGGAGTTGCATACCGTTGTTAATGTATTCGCCTGTCGTGTTGTTTTTGTACTTCTCTCTGTACACATGTTGACCCGTATTAAGAGCCATTGTCCTTTGTGAGGTTTCTAACCACGCGACTCTCATTGTCTGGTGTACAAAGAAAGAAGAATACGTTCAGAAAACCTGGTCAAGTCAGTTTCAATGGACTCAATTCACTTCGGTGTCCCCAGTTTCGTCAACCATTTTGTTCTTACGGTGTACGTAAACACACGAGAGTGATTCAGTGATCAGCTACATCAGCTACACTCTACAGATCGTACCATACCACTCTTCTGTGTCCGACACCAACACTTCTTTAAAACATCTCAGCTGTAAGGGTTTTCAAGACAGTATTGAACTCGATAGTCTTTAGACTTTACATTTCAAATACCAATTTTATGAATTAAATAGAAGACGCATCAAGTTTTAGCTGCTCTGATTGTCTTCTCGCAGTCGGACACAGATGAACTTCCCGCTCTCGTATTTATTCTCTGGACTCTTACGTGTTTCCTACTTCCGTTATTTGATTCCACGAAAGCATTGGAAGTTCGATAATCAGCCCTGAATATGACATTGGTCTACTGATCTACTCATGACTTATGCTGCGTTCACACCAAACCACCAATGACCATTTGCCACAGTCTCTCCTTTCTTGTTTTTTTTCACAGTCTAGAATAAATATAATCGATTATACCCCGGGTATAAATTAGCCTAAACCAGACTATCCCCCTCGTGTATAAAGAGGTTTTGATTGTAGTTACACAAGAATGACTTAATTGTTCAACATTTTATTTACACTTTAAAATACAAGGCGACAACAATCCACCACATCAATATCACCCTAAGAAAATGTGAAATGTCAAAAGTTATTCGTAATTAGAGACTTGTTTTTGGATAAATGAAACTCCAGCGCATTGAATTTGCAAGTAAACTTGCGAGTGAACGCAGCATTAGCCGTACTCATGTTTATTTACAGCATAAGAACTGTAGTCATATAAATATTTACTTTATATCTGAGTGCAGTGAACGAGTATCAAGTATTGGTATGGTTCCAGTGGTATCGTGTGGTCTAATGTAAGTGAGTGTGCTGTTCTCACAATTATAGACATCCTCACCGTTTATTTATAAGGGGAAAAAAAAACACTTGAATGCAAGTTCTGTGTGTTCTCGTGCATTTTTTTAAGGGCTGAAACAGTTACTCCATTCATCGATTATTAATCGTTTACTAAACGAACCAGCAACTATTTTAATCAATTAATCGGTCTGAGTGTTTTTTTAAGGAATTAAAAGCAAGTTTTCAGATATTTTTCAGCTTCTTAAATGTGAATATTTTCCAGTTTCTTTGCTCCATACGACAAAGAAATCATTCAAACTTTTGGTTTTTGGACAAGACAACAAGACTCGTCCTTTTCCCGGCTTGAGAAACGCTGGTCAACATTTTCTGACATTTTACGGACCGAACGATTACTCGATGAATCGATTATGAAAGTAGCGGTTAGTTGCAGTTAATCCTGGTCCTTTCGTTGCGGTGTCTACGGCGTATATGTGCGTTATCACGTAGACGAACACCACTGGCTCATCCTTTCTACACTGCAGCAGAACAGAAGCCATACTCAGAAGAAAAATAATAATAACAACAATAATAATAATAATTATAATAACCAGGGCTATATATATCCCCTATATAACCTTGCTTTAACCATCTGTTAAATCTGCTTACATTTACTGCATGAACTCATTCGTGAGCACTAACGTGTATGATATACTCCATTTTTTGTCCTCACGCTCTGTCCCCGCTTTTACCGTTGTCTCTTGTATCCGAAACCCGTTTCCACGGAGGAAAGCCCAATCAGAAAGCACGTTTTCCTGAAGGGAGTCGGCACTGATGATTTCTTTGACAGCTGTCCAGCGGCTCCCACTTACTAATAATAGTCGTAATAACAATAATAATAAAAAAATGGGACCAACGTCCTGACAGTGTTGTAGCAACGTAGCAGCGGTTGTGCTGTTACTCTGACTGTGCCTTCCTCCTGTGGGATTCATAGGCTGAATGTATGTATGAAGTGTTTGGGGCAGGCGCTCCTTTATTTTGACAGTATTATTTTTTTATTTTTGTCACTGACGATCGGAGAGTGGGTCAAAAAAAAAAAGGGTGGGTCGCTCTCACTGTGAATTCTCAGACAGCACCGTGAACAAAATCTAAATTAGTTGTGTGAACATCATTGGTTTCATTTGCTCGCCATACGTTAACTGTGTGTAACTCAAAGGTGCCTTTCAAAATAAAAGAAGTTGTTGTTCGGGGGAGGGTGTAAGGGTGCGTAGGGAGAGGCCTTACCTACCTAATCATCATGTTCCTGACGACTTCCTCTGATGACAGGAAGTCCTGTTGTTCATTGTCCGGTTCCTGTTGTTCAGGGTTACACTAACCTTCTTCCTCACGTGTCACACGTTTAAATTTCTTTTATTTTTGTTTTACATTTTGGGCCAAGTTGAAACGGTGAAAAGCACTTTGGCAGCTTCAGTGATGTTTGCTTCCCCCTTGTTGTTGTTGTTGTTGTTTCAGACGCAGAGAAGTTTGAATCTTTTGTACCTATCACTTCATTGTGTTCATTTTAAAAATGACAAATATATGAAAAACCATGTAAGTATGTATGTATCTTTGTACAGTATGTATGATTCGTGTCGTATGAAAATGTCTCGTGTGCAATAGCCTTGTGTGTCCAGTAGCACGCTGCCTGTGTTAAACCGGTACAATCTGAAACACTAATGTTTGTTGGTACATAAACGTTTTGTAATTGCATTCCCTTTTTTTTATAAAATAAATGAAATACCGAAACAATCCAGTGTGTGATGTCACGTCAGCTGTCGCAGCTTCAAAACTGGGCAGTATAGCAATATTATGTCAATATTTTAATGTAAGATCAAATATTGTCATTGATTTGGGGTATTTTTAGCATTTGTCATGTCTTTTGCTTGTTTTAAAGGCTGTAACTGAGGCTTTTAGTCAAATATTTTATTACATGTAATTATATTACATGTAATGTAATGTAATGTAATGTAAAATATAATGATATTAAATCAACAAAAAGTACCAAAATTACATAAGAAAACTTTCCAAGTCAGATTATTTGTCTTAAAAACAGATTTTTAAGGCAATTTTAGACAAGTTCATTGTAATTATCATCAACTAAACATTGGAAAACTAAAGAAATACACCAGTTATCATCTAAAATTAAAGGTAGCAACTCTATTTAAGTATGTAATACTTGTAGATCATGAACATTTTCAGTGTACATTACAGTACTTTCAAAATAGCTCAAACCTCTATAATGCAAACTCAGATTTATATGTGAATGTTGCAGCCTCAAACGTTTGTGTTGTTGGCTTAAGCACTTGATTTGACTAAATTCATCCTGATCTGTTTATCCTTAGAACACAGAGCATTTTGGCTGCTTTTTTTCCATCACAGTGTTGTTTAAAAGTACAGTATATACAGAGGCTATAAAAATGTGCAACATAGAGGCTTTTATATCCCGTATTTCAACACAACCTAGGCAATCTGATGAATTGCTTTTTGCATTTTCACCAACTACATAAACACACATGAGTAAGAAATCACTGAAAATGTTTAAAATCGGATTGAATTTGTGAAACCTGGAAATACGTCACCGTACAAAGTTCACTTGGCTCGTTTTTATGAACAAAAAGAAAAGAAAAACGGTCTATTCTGTGACTTCTGCACAATTATCGCTACTTTTAAAGCCTGAATATGTGGCCTGTACACACACACACACCCCCAGGATGTCCATATAAGGAGTTGTGTATTATTCCCACGGCAAATTACCATGGGTGCACCTGCGGCACAGATTTGTGGGTCAAGGGTTAAGATGTCGCTGACATTTACACATCTGAGCTTGTTCAAATTGAAATTGCCACCTGATTTGTAATCAGAGGAAATTCAATCTGATGCAGTGCCTGGAAACAGCGCAGGAAGTCACTGACAGAAGGACACACGTACAGATAAACCCACGTCGTTGAGAAAACAAAGAGGTTACACTCTGATACACAGGTGCACCCACAAAAACAAATTATAGGGAAACTGAAAAGATTAAAATGTAAAATGATATGTACTAACACATGCAATGCAACTGTATTAGACCACCACCCAAAGCCACTAAATTAACAGCATTGGTAATTATCAAAATCACCAGAATGTAGAAGAAATGTACTCTTTTGCAAAGAAATAGTAAAAAAAACATTATTATTTCTTGATTAAGAAGTAGTTGAATGTTATGCTTGATACATTTGTGACTCAAATTTAAGTATAAAAAAAGGTGAATTCAGTTTATTTGTAGTTCTATACAGGTTTTTGAAATATTTCTAAAAAAAAACATACATTTATATGTAAATGTTTCCTTGTTTTTACGACAGGCAGTCAAATAAATGTGTCACTGTATTACAAAACAACAATTGGCATCGTTACGCAACAAAACAACAAAAACCATTACACTACAAATCAGTACAGTTGCTACTTGTAATACCTGGAAAGAAATGTGTGTAAAAACACTTGCCGCCCTGGTTGTTGCTCTACTGTCTTCTCGTCCCTATTTTAGCCTGCGTTTAATCCAGAACATGCTCCGACAAGGTCACAGCAGAGTCATGAACGTGCAGAATCGTGCATGCAAACACTGCTCAGCCATTAATCACCTTTCTCTGTGTGTGTGTGTGTGTGTGTGTGTGTTACCTAATAATGTTTTGAAATTGCTTCAAGGCTGAATCAGGCAGGCAGGGCAGTGATGGGAAGCTGGGCAGAGGGCAGGGAGGCTGTAAATGTGGTATTTTTCTGTTCAAAATGAATGTCTATTTGTAAGATAAGATTGTAAGATTGTCTGAGAAAATAGCATAAAGACTGGGCCTGGGAGAGGTTTTTCGGGTGAGGGGGGCGGGGTGGTGGGGGAGCGACTGACTTATAGCGGCCTTGAGAGAGTTGGGCCTGTTTCCTGTCAAACGTCCAGGATTCCTGGGTGGGAAACTCTGGCTGAATCAGCCCCAGGAGGGTGTGTTGCTGCTGGGACGCGGGCCAAGTCTTTCCAGTGCCCTGCAGGATGTGACATCAGACTCCAGCGGCCCAAAGGTGAAGCTGAACCCACAAAAATATTTTCAAGTCGGCGCACAATTCTGTGTGTTAGTGTGTGTGTGTGTGTGTGTGTGCGCGTGCGTGTTCATCCCCGCAAAACAGCTGCAAAACAGAGGACGATGCTGAGCGTGGACAAAACAGCACACATGTGAATCATGTCTAGGTTGTGTAATATGTAAACACACACGCGCGCACACACACACACACTTATCTCTCTTGGGAAAATTCAGTGTTGTAATGTAACAAAATACAAATACTTCATTACTGCACTTTAGTACACAATTCACGCATCTATACTTTACTTTTGTTATTTGTATTTCTAGCAACTTTGACCTTTACTCCACTACATTTCCTCTAACTATCTTTGTTATTTGTTACTACCAAAATAAAATGCAATTCACTCATTCACACGCTGCAACATTGGGTTAAGTGTCTTTGCTCAAGGACACATAGAGACTAGCAGAGCCAGCAATTGAACCTACAACCTAAGTTGAAAGACAACTCACCCTACCACTGAGTCACCATGGCTCAATCCTCACTTTTTTTTATACTTTTATTTTTACTAAAACTTAAGTACATTTTATATCAGAAAATAACTGTACTTAAATTTATTAAATGTCGTACTTTTACTGAAGTAATATTATGACTTTTTCTGGTAAGATGCTTGTACTTTTACTCAATCATCCCTTTTAGGTACTTTACGCTGCATAGTCTCACCACTCAAACATCCCTTTTATAAACCTGAACTCGGCCTCAACTTTAGTCACTGACCCCAAAATCAGCCTTTTGTCCTCAGTGTTACAGAATTATCAACATGAAGATTCATAGCACAGGATTTGTTCATCTGAGGAGAAAAATCCCCCTCCATCCTCTTTGATCTATGTCACAGTGACACCTTGTGGTACAATAAGCACACAGCAGCCATATATATATATTTTTTTTTTATATATCATTTTATATATGAAGGATGTGCCTTCATATACAGAACTTTTACCTACATAGAGGACAAGCCAGTGCCGGTCCAAGCCTATATGACGCCCTAAGCAGAATCTGATTTGGGCCAATCATTTGAGTTTGAGGCCCCTGCATTAAAGGATAGTGAACACACAAAAGTGGCCTCGCTAGCTTTACATTTACTTACATGACTGACATTGCTGCAGTAAAACTGTCAATGTCCCTGTTCTGGGACTAATAAAATACTTTAATTTATCTGGTATTATCTTATATCTGCTGTGGTGTAAGTTTATATATTTTATATTGCACGTTATTTTTTCATTTAAAATTTTTTGCAGTACAGTATGTTGTCTTATATTTGACCTTAATATTATGTATATATAGGTTGCATTATGTGCTTAATAGTGTCATTATTTTATCTTCTTATCCCAGGTTTTGGTGTTTGTTTTTTTATTACTTGTTAATAATTTTTCTATTGTTATGTACCTTTTTAATGTTTAATTTAATTAGTGTTATTTAGTTTCATTTATTTTGACATTTGGTATTCTGGTGTAAATTTTGCCATAGTGGTGTCTCAGTTCTATTCCTGAGTCAGTGCAATTTAAAAATAACTGGTTTTAATGGTGCTATATAAATAAATTATGTTTTTATTAGTAGCAATTGTAGTAGTAATAATATATACACGGTTGCTATAACCATAACTAAAGATAGTACATACTGAATCAGTATTAGGAATGCAAATAACGATTATTTTCTTTAGAAAATGACAGAAATGAGAGAGAAAGTGATACAATTATTTAATTAAATCAACTCAAAGTGACTTTATTTATGCACACTCTTTAAACAAAACAAACTAAATCAGAAGCAAATGTTACATTTTCACAGATAACGCTGAAACCTGGAAATATTGCATATAGTGGCTTCTAAAAGGATCGGTATTAGAAAATAGTTCTGACTCATGTTCTGTCTATCAGCTCTAATCTACACGGAGGAGGAAGATATCCAGCCAAAAATCATAATAATACACATTCCAGGGACACTGGGACTTAGCCATATACAACAGCCACGCCACTAACATGACTGTTAATATAAACTATTTGATACTTTCATTCAAATCTGCGGATAAGTAGGTGCAAACGTTTCGCTAATATTGCTCATTAGTAAACAACACTCGTATCGCTTCCGCTTGGTCAGGCGTCAACAACATCTGGCAAAGAACAGGGGTGCGTCGGCCTGGTACTTCTTTTATTGCAAGATCAATCTTTTGTGAATGAAACCATATTTGTGTTGTGTTTTGTTTGCAAGGAATCGTGGTAATGTGTGTTTTAGGAGGTCGAATGATGCATTTATTTTGGACATTATAGGCCGCAGGGTGAAGGCGTCTCCCCTACAGATCGCTGGAGTGGTACATTCCACAACACCCGGGTTTCCGCGCGAAAAGACGGCCCGCGCGCCCGAATCGCTCTTATATTGCATTCGTCGCGGGCTGCAGCACGAGTAGAGAGGCAGTGACGGTTGAGCCGCGCTGTCAGCCGGTTTTAACGAGTTTTTAATTTTAAAAGAACACAGCACGGGTTTTAAATCTCCTTTGTTTCCCCCCCCCAACGTACAGCGAAGCTGTTGAGCCATGCCAGCCAAGACCTCCGTGTCGCTACCCGAGGATGTCAAGAGAAGGTAACGCCAGTAACCCGGTGCTAATAACAGTCCGTTTAGCATGGATGCTGCGTGTTGGCTGACAGTCCGGGCAGTGAAACCCGCCGCCTCTCGCTTGTTCCGGTTGTCATGTACCATGTTTGTGTAATGTTAGCACTTGCAACTAGCGGGTAGCTTGTTGTCACAGGACAGCGGAGTTAGCCCGCCCCCACCGCACACACACCGTTAGCCAGCTAGCTTCCTAGCCTGTCAATGGATGGAGCAGCGTGAGATTTGGCGCCACTCAGGAAGTTTTACTGCCCGGAGTGTTCTGTTTTCCCCGCTATCACTGCCTTTATCTCCGCCCCCCGCAGGGTTGAGTGTGTTCGTGGATGTTTTGACATGTGAGATATTTAACCGCAGCTTTGTTTGGGCTCGTTCTTTGTTCACAGGCTGCAGGTGCTGGATGAGGATGGAGTTTCAGAAGAGGTGAGTTCTAATGTGTGTTTGTGTGTCTACCCTCCTCCATGCATTCTCCACAGGTGTTTGTCCAGGTGCTCAATCATTTTTAATTGCTGTGTGTCGCCACTGGTCATGGCAGGTTCTGCGGCTGAACAATTAATAGCAAATTGATTGTGTTGGTCTTATTCTACTGACTGAAGGGAGCGTCTTTGTTTTTCACATATCTGCACAAACATATGTGTGTGTGTATTTATATGTATGTATGTATGTATGTGTGTGTATTTATATGTATGTATGTATGTATGTATATGTATATATGTGTATATATATATATATATACACACACACCTCATAATCATGTTTCTTCAATGAAAATTAGAATAAAGATGTAAAAATTACCAATCCCTATGATATTGTGAGTCATATCGCAATTCGATATTCAAAATCAAATTATTCTGCCAAACATCAAAATGACGTTTAAATTAATTTTTCAAATAAAGCTAAGAACCCAGAATATCTTCACTTTTTTTTAAGAAGCTTAAAAATCAGAAAGCTTATTTTAACTATTACAAAAAAACATCAAAATGGTTGATTCATTCGCAATCAATTAGTCATTGTAGCCCTACTCAAGTAAGGCTTGGTCCAAAAAAAATCTTTTAAGTCAAGGTAGATGTGTTGGAGCCAAAATTATTAAAGTTTTAAATGTTTAGTTACTTCCTTTGATTTTAAACTGAATCTATACCAGTGTGGATTAAAATTTCTATATATGGCTACAAATGTATCATGTAAACAACAATCATGCAGACTTATTTAGATCAGTTTTACAAAATGCATTAAAACATTCAGTGGTGGGAGGAAATAAAGGCGTTTTGACATTTTCACAACTGTTTTTTGTCTATAAGCAGCATCTCAAAAGGACAGTCAACATGATGTTATAATATAAAGCACATGGTTTCTTTAACTCTTTTTCAGGATCACGTCAAAGAGAAGCTCCGGTTGGTTCAGGACTTCCTGCATGTTGATGCTCAGGACCAGCTGAGCAGCCTGGAGAAAGAGATGAACAGTTCAGAGATCTCCATGGTTAGCGTTGACTCTTTCAGATGTCTGAATAATCACCCCCTCCCACAACTTCACCGCTCATTATTTCACCTTTTTGTGTTGTCTCCTTCTCTCAGGAGGTGTACATCTCTAAAGTGAAAGCCTTGCTAGGGAAAGAGCTCAGTCTTGAAAATGGCTCCCACAGCGATGGCCTGGAGAATGGAAAGACAAACGGATTCACAAACGGGTCCCACAAAGACGAGGACGGTGAAGAGGTAACCATGGATGTGCAGGAGGAAGAGGAGGCCGTCAAGTCACCGACCGCTCCTAAAGGGAAGGGTGGGCGCAGGAGCAAGGCCAATTCTGACACTAAAAGTCAGTCTGAGATCTGTTATTTTACATTAAATGAATGCATGTAAATACTGAGATGCTTTAATGGTTTGCAAAAGATACATTTACTGTATTGTTTGGGTTTTTAGAGTCTCCAGCCAGCACCAGAGTTACAAGAAACAGTGGGAAACAGCCAACCATCTTGTCAATGTTCTCCAAAGTGTACGTATATGCTTTAATCTCCCATTTAATACTTTTAGCAGATTGAAAAACAATTCTTTAAAATATAAAATGGAGCCTGGATACAAAACCAGGGCACATTGGGACCCTGAAAGTCCATAAATTGTCGGGTTTGGTCAATCTGAAATCTGACATGCTTATTTTAGTAGAACGTTAAAAGAGAACCACCTGAAACCACCCCATTTTGCTCCAATTGCTTTGTGTAAAATACAGTGTAAACATTTAATAAATAAATGTATAATAATTACAAACTGATGTAACTGACCTAATGTGGGGTTTACAGTTTTATCCTTTTCCTCCACAACTCAAAATTGACCATGATGGTGATTATTCATGGTAAATCTGATATTATATTCATAATTCCAGGTGATGACTAGTAATGTGTTTTTTTTGTTTTTTTTTCCTGCAGTCAAAAGCGTAAGTCTGACGACTTGAATATAGAATCTACAAATGGACAAAATGAACCGAAAAAAGAGAAGGAGAATGAGAAAGAGGAGGAAGTGGAAGCTGAGGAGGTGAAGCACTTTATTTTCTACTGGTGAGTTTTACCCATTGCCACAGTCTTTCACTCTGCCTGACACTGTTTTAATTGGTTGTAGTCTCGGGAGGAGAAACGTCTCAAAGTGGAATCTGATGAAACGTAAGTCTTCTTTTCTTTTTTTCCATCTTAACATTAATGATGCATGGTCGGAGTGAACTCATGGGAATAAACTAACACTTTATTTTCTTGCAGTGCCGCTCCAGAGGAATCAAAGACTGATGTTACAAAGACCGTTTCAGCTGCCAAGGTAACAAATGAGCTCTTATAGCTTAAATATCACAATGTTAAAGCATATAAAAAATGGTCACCTTTTCATTTGTTCTTTTTATAGCCACCACCACCAAAATGTCCAGACTGCAGACAATACTTGGATGATTCAGATCTTAAATTTTTTCAAGGGGATCCCGACAATGCGGTGAGAACTGCCAAGTTTCCTTTTTTTATTTTAAAGTCAACCTGTTTTCACCTGTTTTGAATGTGAAATCTGAAATTATTCTCCTGTGCATTTTCAGCTGGACGAACCAGAGATGTTGACGGACGAGCGTCTCTCCTTGTTCGATTCGAACGAGGATGGATTTGAGAGTTATGAGGATCTGCCGCAGCACAAGATCACAAACTTCAGGTAAACTTCGCAGAATTTAGGGTGTAAAAAAATTTTTTTAAACTTATTTTTGCATCACCGTTATAAAAACTTGTCTTGTATTGCAGTGTATACGATAAGCGTGGCCACCTTTGTCCATTCGACTCTGGACTGATTGAAAAGAATGTGGAGCTCTACTTCAGCTGTGTGGTCAAACCCATCTATGATGACAACCCCTGCTTGGATGGTATGAATGACCACAATTTTAGGAATGAATATTGTTGGGTTTTTGTTTTTAATCCTCTACAAGCACAGATATTTTATTTATCCAGGCGGTGTCCCTGCAAAGAAACTTGGACCCATCAATGCCTGGTGGATCACAGGGTTTGATGGAGGAGAAAAGGCTTTAATTGGCTTCACCACAGGTAGTAAAATATTTACTAATTTAACTTCATTTAAGTTAGTTTTTGTGCACACTGTACTTATAGTTGATATCCTTCTTGCAGCTTTTGCTGATTACATCCTAATGGATCCCAGTGAGGAGTACGGCCCCATCTTTGCTCTGATGCAAGAGAAGATCTACATGAGCAAGATCGTGGTGGAGTTCCTCCAGAAGAATCGTGACGCCACTTATGAGGACCTTCTTAACAAGATTGAGGTGAGGATTCGTGTCATTGGAGTTGGATTTTTTTTAAACTACATGATTTGGAAACTGAACTAGGCAATCAGAGGGTGAAGTAACAAGGCCTCTGATTGCCGTTGAGGGAGGTCCTGCAGTAGTGGAAATCTATGCCAAACCATGTAGAGTCGAGCCAAGGCATGCTGGGACTGTATAGTGGAAAAGTGCCTAAAATCTTATTGTAACTGAACGAGTTATTGGGTTTTTTCAGGACTGAGAGTTGGGGTTTACTTCCTGTCCCCCTCCATATGTCACCTTATGAATGAGTCGGTGACAAATGGCAGAGGGGAACACCTCTGAGGTTTGGCTTTTGATGGGGGGAAGGGTTGAGATGTTTCTCCTCGATTTACTGTGTGCTTTTCCCTCTCCCCGTCCTCAGACAACAGTGCCTCCCGCTGGACTTAACTTCAACTGCTTCACCGAGGACACACTGCTGCGTCACGCCCAGTTTGTGGTGGAGCAGGTGGAGAGCTACGACGAGGCCGGTGACTCTGACGAGCAGCCCATCATCGTCACTCCCTGTATGAGAGACCTGATCAAGCTGGCAGGAGTCACTCTAGGGAAGAGGTACGGCTCAGTGTTGACCTTTAGGTCAAGGTTTAATTTCCTTCTTTCTTTTTTTTGAGTAATTTTAAGTTTTTAAGAAAGTACAATACACAGGTTTATGCCATTATCATCACATCAGCTGAAGTCACTAACAGTTAAGAGTAAGGCAGATTCGTTCTCGTTTTAAAGTGCGTGTAAACCTACATTTGCTTTACACGCACTTTAATAAACATTCTAAGAACTTAATGCATGTATTGATTTGTTTAAACACACTCGGTAGGCTTTCTGTAGTGACTGCAGGTCAAAATGGTCATGTTGCATATTCAACTTGGCTCCACACAAAGCTTTGGCAGCAGCTTCTTTCCCCTCACTGATGCTCCGGGATTTTATTTTTGCATTTTATTCTTGTTTTTCTGCTCCTTGTTTTCCCTGATGTCTAACATTCCTTTGACATTTCCTAATGCAGCATGCTGCTGTACTGGTAGGTGGGCCTTGTTGTGAAGAATGCATCCTTAGTTTGTATGGTGGTGTGTTTGAGAGCTTCATGAACAAAAAGCATCGCACCAGAGTTCACGATAGAACTATATTTATGCATTTCCTTTTTTAACTGTAGTTTATTTTGGCTTGACCACACAGTGCTAAGGGTTCACAAGTTCATTTGACTATATGTATTGTATTGGTCAACACTAATGTCGGTAAGATAGTGAAATCTTAACTCATTTGAAAAGATCCTGATCTGTTCACCTGCACTTTGAACTTGAATATTAATATTATGATATTAAGTCCTGTGAAATGGACTGTACCAATCCTTAAAGAATAAATGGACATGAGAATGACCAGATTGGCCTCTGCAGACAATCGTGGGGGAATATTTTCATCAACCCAGATTATTTATCCAGTCAAATGATTCTGTGGTTTTAGAGGTTCAGTTTTATGTCCACAGCTTGATCATAGTGTCCACAATTTTGAACTCTAAATATCAAACCTGTCAATCTGTCGGGCCCATTTATCCAGTGGTGAAATCTGAACTGGTTGAATAGGACGCTTTCATAAAGTTGCTGACAATTCGCCTCCTTTTTGTTTTTATTCCAAAGTTCCTGGAAATCACTCCTTAAATGCTTTCTGGGTTTTAACCGGATTGTCCCGTGTGTGCAAAATCTGTTCAGATTTGAAAATGCCAGCATGTGACAGACATGACTTTTCCTGAGGTCTGACATTGAAGCTTATTAATAAAATAAATAACTAAATTCGTCTCCGTTTTCTCTGCAGACAAGAATGCTCACTGGCCACTTGCGTCTAACGGGAACTCTGCACTGTACATGTTGTCTGTTTGCTTGTTTCACACGTTGCATGGCCTGATGCTGTGGTAGTGTGTTGAAGGCCAGAGGCTTCTTCTTGATGCCATCGCTCCACTTTCCATCAGGTGTTTGTACCAAACCACGCAGACTTCTCTCCTGAAAGCAAACTTTTATTCTGACAGGAGAGCAGCCAGGCGACAGGCCATTCGTCACCCGACGAAGATAGAGAAGGACAATAAAGGGCCGACCAAAGCCACCACCACCACACTGGTGTACCAGATCTTTGACACCTTCTTCTCTGACCAGATTGAGCAGAATGATAAAGAGGGTGGACTGAAGAGACAGCGCTGTGGGGTTTGTGAGGTGAGTGAGTGAGGCGCGACTTCAACTTTTCTTTTTATTTACTTTGTTAGTCAGAATCTGTATTTATATATTTTTTTTTCCTCCATCTTCAGGTTTGCCAGTCTCCTGATTGTGGCAAATGTGCAGCCTGCAAGGACATGATCAAATTTGGAGGAAGCGGCAAAAGTAAACAAGCTTGCAAGCAAAGGAGGTGAGCGTCTCTCAGCGTGTTGATCCCTTAGGAAACACTGATTCTGGGTATTATTTACACAAGTGGTTCCCAAAATATTTATTTCATGATACTTACTGGGTAAAAACCCAAACTTAAAGTCTTGATACCTGTATGAAGTCTTGGTAAAACTCAGCATTTTGAAAAATCCCAAGGCACCTTGTCATTAAGTGTACTCGTTGAGTGTTTTTCTTCTAGTAAAGGGGAATTGTCCAATATTAAATCTGCCAATAGAACACAAAGCAAATGAAGAGAAACCTCTGCCTGACTTCATGTCTGCATGTTTCCTGGATGCAGTCTGGACAAATAATGCTACTTTAAGACGGATGTACAACACATAACTTACCAAAGTACTGTTAAAACACATGTGTTGCACAGCAGAATGTGGCTCTTTCTCACAGAAGTTGGAAACTGCTGCTCTCAGCCAAAATATACACGGATGGATTTTTAATTCTGGTCCATTTGTTGAATTGAAACATGGAAACCAAGCACAGGATGGAGATTATGCAGCACTAACCATACGATCCTCTGTTCAGATGCCCAAACCTTGCAGTGAAGGAGGCTGAGGATGACGAGAACATCGAAGAGGAAGATGTTCCAGTGGAGAAGAGCAAGAAGGTTTCTCAAGCCAAGAGGAAGAAACAGACCCAGATCAAACTGACCTGGATTGGAGAGCCCGTTAAGGTACGTGTCCAACCACCTCTCCCCTTCTCCTGTCAATCATGGGACTTGGGCAGTATTTAAAATGTCTCCTCCTCTTCATCAGACTGAAGGAAAGAAGCAGTTCTACACAAAGGTGTCTGTGAATGAAGAAGTGCTGGAGTTGGGAGACTGTGTCTCTGTTTCATCCGAGGATCCGTCCACTCCTCTGTATCTGGCGAGGTGTGTCATCATTCAGAGACGACGCATGTGTTGTTGTTTTTTTGATGAAATAGTTTGCGCGAGTCTAACGAGACGGAACTTCTCCTCCTGTTCAGGATCACGTCACTGTGGGAGGACTCCAGTGGAAAGATGTTCCACGCCCACTGGTTCTTTCGTGGGATTCACACCGTGCTGGGAGAGAGCTCCGATCCACTGGAGCTCGTCATGGTGGACGAATGTGAAGACATGCAGCTCAACTACATCCAGGGCAAAGTCAACGTCACGTACAAGCGCCCGTCCAACAACTGGTTCATGGAGGTAAGTTATCATGGACCACAGGGATCCGCTTCATACTCTGTATGTACAAAATCCAGAATTTAGGACTCGTCTACTTGCCTAAAACCAGATTTTTAATCTCATTGTTCCTTTTTTTTGTATTTCAGGGTGGAATGGACAAGGAAATCAAGGTGATCGAAGATGATGGGAAGAGTTTTTTCTATCAGTTCTGGTACGACAGGGACTTTGCTCGCTTTGAGACTCCACCTACGATCCCTCCAACAGAGGACTGCAAGTTCAAGTGAGCGCCGTTCACAAATGCATAATTTGATTAGAGCTGCAACTAACGATTATTTTCATAACTCATTAATCTGACGAATATTTTCTCCTTTAATTGTTTGGTGTTCAGAATATGAGAAAACCTTAAATGTTGATCGGTGTTCATCAAACGTGGAAATGATGATGTTCTCAAATTTGTTTTGTCCACAAACCAAAATCATTGACTTTTAATGATTTCTTTGTTATGAAGAAAATATTCATGTTTAAGAAGCTTAAACAATCAGAAATCTTGTTTTAATCATGAAAAAAGCTTCAAACCGATTATTCAATTATAAAAAGAATAGTTGTCGATTAATTTAGTAATCGCTTCAGCTCTAAATTTGATTTAGTAATTTTCTTTTTCTCTCTGTTTTAACACTGTCTGTGTTCCTGTCTGCCGTCAGATTCTGCGCCAGCTGCTTTCAGATTAAAGAGCGAGCGGAACAGGAAACTCCTCGTGCCTTCGAGCCACTGGAGAGGGAGGACAGCGACTCGAAGGCGCTGTATGCTCTGGCCTGCTTTAAGGGCGACCAGTTCAGGGTGGGAGATGGCGTTTACTTGCCTGCGGACGCGTTTCATTTCAGGTGGGTGGAGTTTGTAATTGCCTCTCACTTGTACGTGGATTAAAAACATCTATGTGAGCGGTCTCCTCTGTTCCCTGCTCGCAGTGTGAAGCCAGCCAGTCCAGTGAAGCGCTCCCACAGGAAGGAAGACGTGGATGAGGATCTGTATCCAGAGTATTACAGGAAGTCCTCGGACTACATCAAGGGGTCAAACCAGGACGCTCCGGAGCCTTTCCGCGTCGGACGCATCAAGGAGATCTTCTGTCACAGACGCAGCAACGGCAAATCCGACACGTCGGAGGTCAAACTGCGACTCTACAAGTTCTACAGGTAATTACTTTAACTGGATTAACTCAGATGATACGTTTCTAACACGAGGCCGGTCATTAACGTTTCTTATTAAACCTCTTCCAGGCCTGAGAACACGCACAAAGGTGTCAAAGCCAGTTACCACGCAGATATCAACCAGCTGTACTGGAGCGATGAAGAAGTGACGGTCAGCATGTGCGAGGTGCTCGGCCGCTGTCAAGTGGAGTACGGAGAGGACTTGTACGAGTCGGTGCAGGAATATTCCAGTGGTGGACCCGACCGCTTCTATTTCCTGGAGGTACAGTTTTATCGCACTATTGATGATTTAAACAAAAGTAGCACGTTGAAAACCAAAAAGTCTTGAATTGAAAATCAATGGAACATCTTGTGATTTCTCTCTCACACAGGCTTATAGTGCAAAAACGAAAAGCTTCGAGGATCCTCCAAATCACGCTCGCTCGGCTGTCCATAAAGGCAAAGGAAAGGGCAAAGGGAAAGGTGAATATTCAAACAAGGGCTGGAACTTTTATTGATGATTTTTCCGTCATTTCACTTGACCAGTGATTCCCAAACTTGATTTCTTTGAATGGTGTGTTTTTGGGACCTTATTTATTAAATATTGCTCTTGAGGGTTTTTTATTTATATTTTATTTTCAGTTAATAAATGAGTAGTTTGGTCAACATGTCGGAAAACTGAAAGACGTTGACGACTTGTGAATCTCATGTCTTGATTTATCCACAAACCAACAACCGAAGAAACCAATAAATATTCACATTTAGGAATTTGGAATTGGTTAATGGACAAACACTCAGATTGCTGTTGCTACTAAAACTCTTACACCACTGACTAAACCGTCCTTCTCTACAAGGTAAAGGCAAAGGAAAGTCCTCGGCTGCACAGGAAACACAGGATTCTCAGAACGAACCACAGGCTCCTAAAGTGCCTAAATATCGCACACTGGATGTTTTCTCTGGCTGTGGTGGACTCTCTGAAGGCTTCCACCAGGCTGGTAAATCCTCGTTGTAAAAACCTACAGAAGTTGACATGTGTTGAAACATCTGCAGCTGGTGAAAAGTTTTTCTTCTTTCTTTTTTTCCACACCTACAGGAATCTCCGAGACTCTGTGGGCCATCGAGATGTGGGAGCCTGCAGCTCAGGCGTTCAGACTCAACAACCCCGGCACCACCGTGTTCACCGAGGACTGCAACGTCCTGCTGAAGCTGGTCATGTCCGGAGAGAAGACCAACTCCCTGGGCCAGAAGCTGCCTCTGAGGGGCGACGTGGAGATGCTGTGTGGAGGACCTCCCTGCCAAGGCTTCAGCGGGATGAACCGCTTCAACTCTCGCACTTACTCCAAGTTCAAGAACTCACTTGTGGTCTCCTATCTCAGGTCAGAATCCCTGCAAGCCACGCCCTCCTCCTATAGACCACACTGTGGTCTCTTCTGAATGCACATTTTATTTAACAAGTTGTTTCTCTGCTTGCAGTTACTGCGATTATTATCGACCCAAGTTCTTCCTGCTTGAGAACGTGAGGAACTTTGTGTCCTTCAAACGATCCATGGTCCTGAAGCTGACTCTCCGCTGTCTCGTACGCATGGGCTACCAGTGCACTTTCGGTGTCCTTCAGGTGAGTTATAAGCTAAGCTAAAAACATATAGAGATAAAACATTGAGTCTATATCACCCTAACAATACAATATGCCTCATACAGTCATTAAGTGAGATAAAATTGTCACTACAGTGTGATTCCTATGAAGAGAGTGACCGTAACAGCCAGTTTTCGTGTAATGACTCGTGTCAAATTCTCTACACTCCTCAGGCCGGTCAGTACGGCGTCGCTCAGACTCGCCGCAGAGCCATCATCCTGGCCGCGGCTCCCGGAGAGAAGCTGCCTCGCTACCCCGAGCCTCTGCACGTGTTTGCGCCCAGAGCTTGCTCACTGAGCGTGGCCGTGGATGAGAAGAAATACGTCAGCAACGTCACACGGTAACGTCAAAGGGGGAAAAAAAACACAACACACTTTTCCTCACCGGGTCATTAAAAACAGACGTCAGGCTAAATGTTCCGTCTCGCCACAGAGGAAACGGCGGAGTCTACAGAACCATCACCGTCCGAGACACCATGTCCGACCTGCCCGAGATCCGCAACGGCGCGGCCGCTCTGGAGATTTCCTACAACGGCGAGCCTCAGTCCTGGTTCCAGAGGCAGTTGAGAGGAACGCAGTATCAGCCGATTCTACGTGATCACATCTGCAAGGTGAGATGGACGTTCTGGGAAAATCTATCTTGTAACTGAGCAAAGAGTAAAAGAAACCAAAATATCAGCGGTTACGCCTGGAAGAATCTACCATTTTTGTATTAAACGGCGTGTGACCTTTTGACCTCAGGACATGAGCGCTCTGGTGGAGGCTCGTATGCGTCACATCCCTCTGGCTCCAGGCTCGGACTGGAGGGACCTGCCCAACATGGAGGTCCGGCTGAAAGACGGCACCATGACCAAGAAGCTGCGCTACACACACCCAGACAAAAAGAACGGCCGCAGCAGCACCGGGGCTCTGCGCGGCGTATGCACATGTGCAGGAGGTACGAAGCAACTGGGTGTGTTGTGTGTGTGTGTGTGTGTGAGGTGATGAAGAATCCTTAACGTTTCTGGAGTGAAAGAGTCGTTAACGGTGGTGGTTTTACTTGTTGTTCAGGGACGCCGTGCGACCCTGCAGACCGGCAATTTAACACGCTGATCCCCTGGTGTCTGCCTCACACCGGGAACCGCCACAATCACTGGGCCGGACTCTACGGCCGACTGGAGTGGGACGGTTTCTTCAGCACGACGGTCACCAATCCCGAGCCCATGGGCAAACAGGTGCGTCCACTTTTTCTTTTTTTTTTTGTCACGGTAAATCATCATCATCTTTATGTCTCTGAACCAGCGACGCCCCCTCTAACATGTGTGATAACTGTGTTCCAGGGCCGCGTCCTGCACGCTGAGCAGCACAGAGTGGTCAGTGTGAGGGAGTGCGCTCGCTCTCAGGGTTTCCCCGACACCTACCGCTTCTTTGGGAATATCCTGGACAAACACAGACAGGTACAACTTTAAAATTTACATTTTGATGGTTTCATGGTATAAAATAATGTTTTTTATTAATGAATGAGTGCTTCATTTGTCTGTTAATGTAACTACATACAGTCTTGTAGCACTCGGATGTCTTTTCTGGACTAAATTGAGAATTCCTAGTTACTACTTCAGCAAAGTCCAAAGGATTCCGTTTTTCCAAACACTGGAATTTCATAAACCGCAAGACCGGTGTTTTTCGTGCAGCAATCTTGCGGCACATGGAAAAATTCATTAAAGAAAATAGGCTGGTTTTCGGGATGAGCTGGTTTAATCTGGATTCTAGAATCCAGATTACATTTGCACTCAAACTTGTCACAAACTGCTCGTCTTTGTTCAAAAGATCAAATTGTCTTCACATTAGGGAACACATGATGGTTTTCCCCTTGAAGTGACAATAACGTTTTGCATAATAACTGAAATGACTAATAAGGTGATGTCACAGATCGTGTGTTAACAGATTATTTTTCTTGTCGTCCGGACCCAGGTTGGAAATGCGGTGCCGCCTCCTCTCTCCAGAGCCATCGGCCTGGAGATAAAGAAGTGCGTCTTGGAGAGAATAAAGGAAGAATCATCAGGTAAATTTAGCCTGAAATCAGTGACGTAGATTTTGTTTTCACGCACCGACAGAAGTCCTCAAACAAATGTTTTTTTAATTTCTCCCCCCACAGACGAAATCAAACAGGAGAAGATGGAGGTCTCTGATTAGTCGTTATCGTCCCAGTTAAGAATCGGTTCCACAGATCCTGACGTTGATGTGTTGGGACAAGAATCCTCTTTTTAAAAAAAGGTTTTTTTTTGTTTTTTAACGGTGTCACTGAGTGGCCACCGTGGACATTCCGTGCCGTTGTCGTTCCACGTCGTTTTAAATGTGCTTTTAATCATCATGTCGTTTGGAAAAATGTTCACCTAATGTGGAATAAATTGTATGTAGTTTTTTATATGTAATATTTCAAATAAAGCTCTTATGAATTTGACTGATAATGGCACAGTACTGGGTTTGTACAATTGTGGTCTGGAATATTACATTTTTAAAAAATGTGCACTAAAACTCATTACAAGTGTTACAAGTAGTTTAAGGACTAAAATGTGGATGTGTCCAATTCCTGTTTAAGTAGAAATCTACTCAGTGATGTCACAAAAACTGTCATCAGATTTTAACTAAACATAAATCTAACATCACGATGAATTGTCATTCGTGATAATTATGATAAAGTTCTATACCAGTGGTCTGCAACATTCAGTATTCAAAGAGCCATTTTTGTCCCTTCACCCAAATAAATTACATGACTTTTTACCTCTTTGAAATAAATATTTTGGATTTTACAGTGTTAATGCTTGAGAACCTGCTTCATGTAAAATGCTGGGAACGTTTATCCCACATTTCAAACAAGTTTGTCACGTTCTGGAACATAGAAGTCGGTTTATGAGTGACTCATTTCAGTGGACAAAGTATAAACCACTTAATCCATAAAGTGTTCACCTAATTATCTTAAAATTAAGATAAAGCTCCAGGAGCCACTGCAGAGGCCTGTTCTATAGAGTAAGAAATAGTGACACCTGCTGGTGAGACTGCAAATTCTTCTATAAACTATAAAAAAAAAAAAAAGAAATTCAAGACTTAAAGCCCACATAGACCGGAAGCTCCAATTAACGCTGCGTTTGTGTGTGTGTATCTGCGTCATTACCTCGTTTATGAAACCCTAAAGTTTCAGAACAAACATTTCAGCCACTGCTGAGAAAATAGTGTTGTATTGTTTTCCTGGGCTCTGCGAAGCGGATCGGCACTTCCTTAATTTGATGTCGTCATCAGAAATCCTCACCACTCCTCACCACCGTAGCGCCTCCCGGTGCGGGCACTAGTCCGGGCACGTCCGGTTGCGTACATTCAACCGCAGAAGAAGAAGAACTACTCTCGTTGTAGCTGCTGAGATGCAGAGCATCCACCGTGCCAGAGGGGGAGCTGTGTATCTGAGAGCTGGCCTATCTATTACATCACTTCCAGGTACCTGGCCAATCACAGGACAGTGGGAAAGCTCTCGTTGGCTGGCCAATCACAACACAGTCCACATTCTAGGGGTGTGGTTTTGGTCTGAAACAGCTCGGCTGACGAGAGCGTCAGTGAGGAGATATTTTGATCGGCTCGTTTGCAGCGATTAGGAGGTTTTTAATCATGAAAACAAGTTAATATATGTAAGTAGACCTCCATAACTAACATATATGTGTGATACAAGCATTCTATGTCACCTTTAAGTGGCAGAATTTCTTATATTTTGGTGAGTTTGTCTAATTATTTTTCCCTCATTTGAAGGCACATTACTGTCTGAAAGTGGCCGCAGATGTACAAAATAAACTTGGCACAAAAAGGAAATTTGTCAACTACCAGGAAAAAAAACACCTTAACAAGAACTGTGTGACAACAATTTGCTTTATTTTGTTTAGATAACGTCCATATTTTACCACCACTGACGATTAAATGTGGCATCATCTTGGAATTTCTTCTGGTGGATTCCTCAGTTGTTTGACGGCCTGAAAACACGAGCGAAAACAAAAAAAAACATGAGTGAAAACATTAATGAATTAACGTCTGCAATGATGTGAAATTAAACTTACTTGGCCCATTCAACGTTGAGAATAAGATGATCGTAACCAAATCCTGACACTCCCTGGATGGCTCTGGACGCGTCCTCGCGACGATGGAAACTGATGAAGGCAAAGCCCTGAAGACGGCAGAAGAAAAATAAACTTCATCTAGCAGCAAAAATGATGCCGTAATGATTGAAATAATCCCTCTTTTTCCAATTTTAACATTAAATGTGAAGGTTTTTCTGACCTTGGACTGTCCAGTGTTCTTGTCCTTGGCCAGATAGATCCTGGAGATGGAGCCAAACGGTCTGAAGAGCTCCTGCAGATCCGTCTCGCGGGTGTCCTCCGACAGGTTGGTCACGCGGATGGTGGCGTTGTCGTCAGCTGTTGGGAGACACAAACACTCGCTCATCCTTTATTTGTGGAAGATTTGGTGAAAATATATTTGACTTTTTGTTGTAAAGAGTACTCTGAATGGAAGTCTGCAGCCCCTGTGAAGTATCAGACACTTTAATGGACTTAAACATCTTTTACGTTTAATACGTCGATAGAAATGTAGATTTAAATGTTCTAATCTGTCCGGAGTGTCATTTCCATACACGGTGCATTTTAAGTCCTGAGAGAGTTGGATCCTTTTCCACAGCAGCCATTTTAAAACGCACAGGTGTAAATAATCACAGGTTGTCTGCTGAACACAGCCATCGTTCATGTGATCACTATCACCTGTGGTTACAATGTGGTGCTCTCGCAGAGAACAAGTGAAGTCGCTAAAAACCAACAGCGGTTTGAGAGAAGTGGAAAGAGCTCGGACGTCGAGCAGCTGGACATCAAAACAGCCGCTAAATGTGAGTTTTCAACTGTTTTCATTGTCGTATGACGGTAAATGAAGAGTCCACGGCTGCGACGACTAAATTAATCAGCCACTATGTTAGTAATCGCTTTGAATTTTTCAGATTTTTCAGCTAATTTTCAACATTTTTAAATTGAATTCCTGAACTTTTACATTTCTGGGAAAACAAACAAACTTCCAAACAGAGTATTTTCATGTAAGCTTTGCCCCAACACAGACAAACTGATGTTCAAGGTGTAAAATGTGGTAGAAAAAAATTCAGCGAACACTCACACTCACCTCTGCGGTTCGGCTGCATGGACTCTCCCCGCCTCGTGCTTCCGTCCCTCAGGCTCGGGGGAACGTACTTCCCAGTCTTGCTCTGCGCAGGCTGAGCGGGTTCAGGTTCTGTTGGTTATGAGAGAAGAGCGAATAAATCAATATTAGTGAATATTAGTAAATGTGCATTTACAGGAAACATAAACCTTTGGTTTAAATGACTAATGACCATTTCTCTACATTAAATTCACATAAAAGTGCAATTTGTGGTCATTTCCATGGATAATCAAGGATAACGGCAGCAGAGCCACAGTCACCACTTTGAGAGGTTTTTCGTTGTTAAAATAACACATATCGGCCCTCCAATAGTGAGCCAGGCTGATAACTGTCGGACCCTAACAATGTGAATGGTGTGCTGATTACCAGATCCCGCAGGCTTGTCCTTGTCTCCGGTGGAGAGCCCCAGCTGTTCGGCCAGCTCTTTCTGCATGGGGCCCAGCGTGTCCTTGTACGGACAGCGAGTGGTCCAGTGGTCGCCTTTACAAATACGACACGACACAATCTTCTGCCCTTTCAGTTTGTTCATGGGATCCTCGTCCTGGTCTTGAGCGTTCAGGTCCTGCGAGAGATAAAGACGCCATTGTTAGTCACAAATACCAGAGTTCACGTCTGTGTGTGTATGTCGTGTGTCATGTAGACGGGCTCAGAGCGGATCCTTCACCTCTTTGCTGGAAATGATGGTCATGTTGACGTCGTCACTGACTGTGGTAGTGGCCACATTAGGACCTGGTGCGTCAAACTCTGAGTTTCCGAATTTCTTCCAGTTCTGAAATGGGAGGAGGGGAAAAAAAATTTAGAGTCTGGTCATTTAAACCAAATGCAGCTTCAGCTACAGTGAATTTTACAAAACAGACCTTTCTCCTAGCCACAGCTTTGGAGGCCTTTCTCGTCTCGATCTTAAAAGTCCGAACAATCTGTAAGACAAACAAAAGCAAACATTTTATCTCACACAAGCAAAATGGATGCAACAATACAATATTTCCAGCTCGTGTTGCCAATATAACAAGTCAGTCCAATGTATTTTAGGTGCAAATGTTAACAACCATACGCACGCATGTCTTACGCTGCTGCATTACAATACCAACTGCAAATGTTTACAAAACCTTCAGACATATTTTAGAATATAAATATGTATCTTTTATAAAACATTATACAATAACTGTCAAGAGTACTGAAGTTTTAATATGAGATGATACACCAAAGTACAATCTCAGGGGAGACAGGGCAGTCATAACAATCACAATAAGACATTTATTGCAAGATATCGTTTAGCTCGGTTATTAACAAAGTTTAGAGAACAGAAATGTCCCAATTCAAAAAATAAGTCTCAATTAATGTTTGTTCCTTCAAAATTAAATACAACTTTTTTTTTAAAAAAAAAAACCTTTTCTGCTTATGGAGTTACATTCATGACATCAAAGATCAATTTCAGCACAAGCGACATAATATCAATAAAAATAATAACAATAATAATAAGTCACATTACCTTGTACTTCTTTCCATCATCTTCGTCTATTTTATAATCTGTGATGGTTTTGATGTTTCCTTTGATAGTTTCTTTGGGGGAAGGTAGAGTCCCTGTAAGAAGACGAGCCATTACAGTCAAATGTCACACAGAAAATTAAGTGCTTCTCTTGTTTTTCGTCAAGAGAAATATTTATTTGGTCTGATGTATGTGTACGTGACGTCACACACTTCACACTTTAACGGCATTATATACACCGTTAGCACCAGGCTAACTAGCTCTGACATAGCAGACTGACATCTGACAGCATTGTTTTATCAATAACTCGCCAATTCATTTCAGTCACTTAACTACATTTTAATTTAAAATCTAAATTAGTACATGATAAGAGTATTTAGTTCCGGTGATTAGCCCCGGTAACCACGTGGACGTAAAAGCCGCCTTGCCGGCCTCAACTCCGGGCAACTCACTAACGGAGGTGCTCGCGTTTGCTAAAGAAGCTAACTGGCTCCTTTTCTTTACCTTCGTCTCCCTCCTCCTCGACTTGGTCTGCCCAGCTGGGCTTCGAGCTGTGGGACAAAGGGACATAGTGAGAAACACAAGACCGATAAAAGACCGCAAATATGAATTTAGATTGTTTAAGGTGTTTTAATAAAACTCACTCGTCGTATTCGATCGACGGCATCCTCTCGCCTAGCTTAGCTCCAGGACCGGAAAGAGCGGACCAGTATCTTTTGACGCGCCACCACACGCTTCCGGTCTATACACTTCGCAATAAAAGCTAAAATGATGTGATTTTGTTTTTGTTATATTCATTTTAAAATATAATTCAGATAGTTTGAACTGATACCTCTCACTGCACAAACACGTTTATAATAATAAATATTGGTGAATATATATGTAGTGTGTATAATATAATAACATTGCTATCTATTATCTATCAATGATAATAGGAAACGTGACCCTAACTTGGGTCTATTAGTTTATTATACTGAATGCAACTTGGCAATTTTTCCTGCTGATTAAGTATCTTTAAAGCACTTCATTCCTCCTCCTTTCCAGTAGAAAAATGAAATACAGATACAGACACTGGATACTTAACCCTGCCCTTCCCCGTCACTGTGGCACGTTTTACATGACTTTACTGTAGGAACTGAGAAAAATCTACAATTTCCTACTGTAAAATATACATTAAAAGTCGCTGGAGGCTTTCACTCAAATCTTGACACGTACGAAGAAATCAGTTGTTTAGTTATTTGTGTAACTAAATAAGTAAATAAAACTAAATAACACATTTGGAGTCAGACAGAAAGGATGACAATCAAAGTATTTTACATGGAGTGTCATTTTATTGCACATGGTTATGTTAAAAAAGGCAAAAAAATAGTCAATAACAGATTTTTCAAAATATAAAAAGGTCGTGCAGCTCTACTTTCTCATCACTATGCTGTTGTTGTCCTTGGAGTTTTTACTACAACAACAACAAGCCACTCTAATACTGTCAAACAAAGCCATGTAAAGGACAGGGTGGATGCACATGTTGAGCGTGGCCAGGCCCTTTGACACTTGGTACATGTTATAAACCCAGCAGATGGACGTGGACGGATCACGGATCCTCAGATACAAGTGATACATCTGAAACACGTGGTAGGGCACGAAGGACACGGCATAGAGCACAATCACGGACAGCACCAACAGCGCCACCTTGCGTTTCTCCAGCCTGGTTATGCTGACACTTTTGCACACCGTGCAGATCACCACGCAGTACGAAACGAAGGTCACCACGAAGGGCACGAGGCAGCCAAACACGGCCAGAAACACTTTATACTTGAAGTGGGCGACTTCGTCTCCGGGATTCTGGTCGCAGAAGGAAACGCACAGGACCTTCTTCGTGTGGACATTCTGGCAAACGGAGGCGAACTTCAACGCGGGGGAGGAAATGCAACCGACGACAATCCAGATGACGACACTGGCGGCTTTGGCGTGGGCCGGCTTCACGTGGGAGCGGGCGAAGAAGGGCCACGCGAGGGCCACGCACCGGTTCACGCTTATCGCCATGATGAGGAAGATGCTCGCGTAGAGGTTGCACGTGAAAAGGAACCTCTCGATTTTGCAGGCGGCGGCGCCGAACATCCAGTTTTTCCCCAGCGAATAGTAGGCGATGAGCAGAGGCAGCGTGAGGATGTAGAGCAGGTCGCTGACGGCCAGGTTACACGACAAGACGACACCGGTGTGCCAGTTCCTCCTCTCTCTGACCACCAGGAGCCACAGGGCAAATAGGTTTCCCGCCAGGGCCACGATGAACTCCACCCCGTACACCGAGGGCAACAGCGCCATCTGAAACCTCTCGCACTCAGTGAAGTTGTTCACCATCTTGGTTCCTCTCGTGCACGTTTTAATCCTGCAGTGTCTGTAATTGAAGCAAAAGAAGGTTTCACGCTGCGTTCCATTAAAAGTCGGAGGCTGGAACTTAAGCCGCGTTCACATCACACGAGTTTACGCAAACTTGACGGCGGCCAGACTTTACCCAAAAGGGAGGAGAAAATGATCATATCGCTATACACTGCGTTTACTGTGTTCCTGCGAAGTTAGGGAAAAACTCATTTCGGGCTAGCTCTTGTTAGCAATACCGGTCCAAAAAAAAGCTCCACACCAGAGGTCTCAAACTCGTGGCCCCCACCCCCCATCAATTTCATGTGGCCCGCAACTTAATATCAGGTTATTTGTGTATTAATAGATTGGTTTTGCATCATAAATCCGTTAATACTGTGAACTATTTATGGTTAAATATAAAAACCAGTCTTGTATAAAGTACCTAAATGTATCTTCTATCAGAAAATTACTTCGGTAAAAGTTGAAGTCATGTTTTCTTATAATATTACTTAAGTACAGTTAATGTCATATACTTTATACTTAAGTATCAAAAATAATTTTTTTTTTTTGATATAAAATGTACTTAAGTTTTAGAAGTAAAAGTATTGAAGTTAGGATTGGCTCAGTGGTGGGGCGACTTGTCTTTCAACAGGAAGGTTGTGTGTTAAATTCCTGGCTCTGCTAGTCTACATGTGTCCACACGCTGTGTCCACACAGTGTCCAGCTGTTGACCGCCCTAAATTCCACACACTGTCTCTTTAATGTTCACTCCATGTTCATATACATATTTTAAGTGATTTTTAGAATTTCACTGCTTATCTTAACTAAACTGAGATTAAATAATCCTCAGCTGCTTTCCTCGTACATTTACACAGTGCAGCGTATAAATACATGTGTACATATGTGCACAAACACAATACATGTAGAGCCTCATCAGTAAAAAAAGAGAAAAGTAGTTATAATGTAGTGGCAGACACAAGAGAGAAGCACACATTAAAAAAGTTTCACTCGTACTTACCGATGAGCAGATTTGTCACGAACTGAAGCGAGATATAAAAATCTAAAACTGTCTGTGCCACATTTGAAACACGGAGACGTCGGTCAATACAAAAAAACCCTCAAAGTTCCGCTTCTCCCTCTGCGAAAAAAAAAAAATAAAATGTCGCAAGACAGAAGCAGAACTGTGATGTTTGCACACACACGCTGGGTATAATTAGAAGTGATGGTTGCAGAGCATGATACAGCTGGAGAGAGTGCGTTCATGTGTTCAACACCGTCACGGATCATCAAACCACGCGTCTAACGACGGAGCACAGTGGAAAAAGTGCTGTTTTTACCACGTATTTAACCTGGTTTCTTCAGCTGTTTTTAATAAATGACAGTGTCAGCTTGAGGTGTATGATTAGAAAAGTATTGTCCAATACAATTTTAAAGCACAGTTTAAAAAAAAAAACAGCATTTGACCAAAGCGTTGTACAATATTAGCCTGCAACTAACCGATTGCTTTCATAACCGATTAATCTGTCGATTATTTTCTCGATTAATCGGTTGTTTTAAAGAAACCAGAAAATATTCACATTTAAGAAGCTGAAAAATGAGACGTGTTTTTTAATACCTTCAAAACAGTAAGTAATCGAGTAACTGTTTTAAAATAACTAAATGGATGTGAAAACAAACAAATAAAAAGATAAAGGACTCACTCTGTCTCCTTATGTATGTGATTTATAAAATTAAAAAACACTATTTATACGTTTCCCTGCAAAACTAGAGCCACCGTAAAAAATGAGCAAATCTTCAAAACTATTTGTATAAAACTATAAGTGATATTAAGTCTCAGCTGACATAAGGTGACAGTGGTTTATCTAAGTTTGTCGTTTGGTTTGCAACTTCCTGTCTGCAGTTATCTTAGATCGAGGTGGGTACATGATCAGTGTAAGGAAAATAGATATTTTTTAACCTTGCTCTTACCCACAAATACAAATGACTTGTCACCATCATTTAAATTCTTTTATATTTCTGTAGACAAATGTATATAACCCTCCAAGATATTTATACATTGAGTTATGAACTGGTCAAAATAGTCCTTTTTTTCAATTCAAACATACGTGAACCTTGTGGTTTATTAAGAAAACATTAAAACTGAGTAATTTTGGTTTGTGCACAAAAGACGAGAACGTGATTTCCCCACTAATTAAACACTGTTTCCTGACTAGCGGATTAATTGAGAAAATAGGTTTTTCAGCCTTAATTCCATGTTTTCTGTTTAATATAAATATGAGCAACAGCATTCTTTTCATTCACTGAGCTGAAAAGATGATTTTTAAACAATTTATTAAAACAAGTACATTTTCAGTATCAACTCACACGGTGTGAAAAATATAGCACTTTATTTTGTTAGTTCCTCTGCTGATTTTCAGCAAAATAACAGTCTCACACACACAACCATCACTGGCATTGATGGTGAAGTGGATGTTTGCTGCCACCTGGTGGCGAGTCCAGACAGAAGACGCGGATTCAACCTTTTCCCTTTCTCTGTTTGAAACCTTTCTTCTTGAAGCCTGGCTTGGCCTTCTGACCTTTAGGCCTGAAGTGTCCATCCTTGTTTTTATTCCCACCAAATGTCTTTTTGCCTTCAAATTTCTTCTTCCCGCCAAATTTACTTTCTCGATCGCCAGGTTTTCTAGCGCCGAATGCCTTTCCTCCGGGCTTCATTTTCTTTCCAAATGGTTTCTCCCTGTCCCCGGACATCTTCCGTCCTTTTCCCGGTTTGTCCCCGTATCGTCCTCCTGGACCATTTCTCTTTGGAGATCTGGCGTCTCCATCTCTGGACGTTTTCCTCTTCCTCACAAATCCTTGTGGCTTCTCTGAGCTCCGCCTCTTCTTGGCAGCAGGGAACATGTCTGCAAAAAACAAAACAAAACACAAGACTTAGTAAATCCTTCAAAATAAGACGCAACATAACGTTTTTATGACCCTTTGTTTTATTCACCTTCATCTGGCTCCTCTCCGACGGCCTGTCTGTAATATTCCGCCTCGTCATCAGATTCAACAGCAGCTGTCTGACCCTCCGGCAGCCCAGGATTCTCCACCTCACTGTCCTCTTCTTCAGCCTCTTTCTTCTTTATGCCCTCCAGACTCTTCTTTCTGTTAGGGGAGAAAGAAAAAGGTTAACCACAAAATCACCAACCCAATGGTTGTTTACTTTCACTGTCAATTTCTTCTAGAACCATAAACGTTGAAGTCGAAGGTTTATTGACAGACGGTGAATAAATTACCATTAACTGTATAATTGCACTTAGACCAATCAGTGCACGGCAGTCTGATGACATCGCACATTTTTCCTGGTTATGACTTCACGAGTCCAACTGGTGGAAACACACCATAAGTCGCTCGAGCTACTACAATAAAATAATATCAATAAGCCAATTACACAGGACTGCCCTAATTCAGTGATGCACTTGGGAAAAGGAGGAGTCCTACATTTGTTATAATTTGTGGTCTCTCCATCAGATGTCACAAATTCATACACACTGGACCTTTTAAAAAGACAAAACATGCCACTGTGACTATTGGCCACCCAAATATGTCGGGTAATTCTGTGCGCTGAAGTTAAATTTATAATAATACAGCCATCTTGACGTTTGACTGCTGAAATTGTAACAATTGACATCAAATTCTGTCTTTTTCTAAAAGACATTGTGTTTGTAAGAATGAGAGGGACAGATGGGACAAAACGGCGGTCACTCATGTGGTTAAACGATCTTCCGCTTACTTGTTCTCTTCTCGTTTCTCTTTCTTCTGAGCGACGTTCTGCGCCTGCTTCTTCTTCCGAACCTCCTTCTCCTTCATCTGAGCCTCCTTCCGGCTCAGGATCTCCTGTATTTCCTCCTCGGTCTTGGAAACTGTAAAAAAACCACAATAGCAAGCAAAGTTCCTAATGAAGAACAGTTTGTGCCGAGAGCAGAGGAAATCAAACGATCTCTGGATGCATCAGTAAGCGTTTACTTTTAGGAGTAGAAATCATAAAAAATTTCATACTTCATTTTGTCATCATACACACGAGAAGAAAAGGCAGTGGAATCATTCACTGAGAGACTCACTTAAAGAATGATAAAGGACGTCTCCTTCTCCCATGCCCTCTTGGATCTTCATCAGCTGCAGAGTCATGCGAGGACCAATCTGAGAACAAAGACCTGAACTTAGAGTCCACCGCAGAAAACAAATCAAAATCTTACTCTCAAAAACAATTTAACTTCTGCTCACCTCAGTCAAGCGGACGGCGCTCTGCTGCGACGCCATGTTGCCCCTGCCGGAGTAGACCTGCGGCAGCTCGGTGATGTTGTGCTCGCCGTCTTGTTCCGCCTCGCTCTCCGACAGATTTGCGCCCCTGAGAAGTGGACAAAACACACACACACCCCTGTAAAAACACAACGACACCACAACGGACACGCGTGCAGCCGCAGATAAAAGGTCAAAGGTAAAGCTCAAACTTACTTCATAAGCAGCTCACTGATGTCCTCGAGCTTGCTCATGTTGGGGAATCGCTCCTGCATCAGCTTCTTCACTCCGCGGCTCATGCCGACGGGAACGACCTTCAGGCTGCTGCGGAGTCAGAACCACATCGTTTTGGTCAGTTTGGCGTCAGATTAATAAACTGCAGGACTACGGTGATGATCGTGTAGAGGGGCTCATCAGTGCGTTTACTTTGAACTTAAATCACTGAACAGTCAAGTCCTGATTGGTCATCATCTGAACCCCAAACAGTCAATACAAGATCATTCTGTGAGTAGAATTCTGTTTGTTTTTTGACCGTAAAGAATTTAAATCACACTTAGCACTTGTGTTAAGTGTGGGTTTAGTCCGACAACTGGGTGACATTACAGATTCAGTCACATTCAGTGCATTCCCACTTCAGAATGTTCTTCATAACACTCTGGCTAAAGTTAATAGTGTGAATGTAGCATTAAATCATAGTTAAGCAACTGTTTTTAAAGCCGTGCCATCTGACTTGCTCCATTGAGCAAATGCAGCTCTTTACACTTATCTTTAAGACTTGGTGCTAAAAATGATGATAATCCTCACCACTGACAGTAAAGCATTTTACTTACTAGTGTCTGAATTCGATTTCCTCCGTCTCTGGGTTGTAATTCACCAGCACACACCTCTTGATGTTGTTGAGGCTAATCTATAAAACAAACAAATCCATATTTCATCACAAGGATTCAGACTTGTCCATTTAAAAAGAGACGTGATGAGACTTTTAAGCCTTTAAAAAATATCAGAAAGCGTTTACTTTTGAAGAATCTTCAGGTGAATTCAGAAGACTATACTTTCATCATGTCAACAAGGCTTAAAAACTCCAGGTTTTTATTCGTCATGAAGCTGATAGCGTTCCAGAAAAACTCACTTTGTGCACGTTGATGGACGGGAACATATTTTGGAACATGGTGGCCATGAGTTTGACGTGCATGCCGTCGCACCCAAAGTTATTGAGGACGAGCAGTGGATGATGGGTGAACTGCTGTTCGTGCATCCTGTGCTTCTTCAGAGTTGAAACCACGTCTTTGACGAGAGAGTACTGAAATACAAAAACATTAAGAGTTCTTATATAAGCTGGAAAAAGCTGTTGCAGTTCAAAAATGACTGCGCAGTTTGGGCAAATCAGTACGTTTACTTTGAAAAAACATCATTCAAAAGTCACATAATTAAATGTCATCATTTGTGCCCATGCGTGTTCTTTTCCGTGTTTACACACAGTATTTATTTACCTTGAGCACTTGGAAATGAAGCGTGGGACCTTTAGGAAGCCGAGCAAGTCTCTGAAAGAAAGAAGATATGCATCGTTATAGACAGAGGAAACATTTAAGCTCTCCTGAAACTAAACATCCAACCCAGATAAACTGGAAAGGCCATCTGTAGTGGAGCTGAAGTTTTTCTGCCATTTTTTGTCACATATCAATTGACTTTTTTCCTCCCCGACCTCAAAATACAATTTTTCCTAGGTTTCTAATTTTTACAATCCTAAATCTGTCATTAAATGCCAGAACATTTTAATTGTCATTTCCAAAACCTGGATCAGAAAGCTTGGTGAGCCCTGGTTTAGCATGTACGACGTGGTCTCACCATGTTGACGGTGGTCTGGGTTTTGCTGAAGATCATGAAGTGCGTCACCCCCAGTGGCCCCGCGATGGAGACAAAGTCTTTCAGCACGTTCTTCTTCCTCACCTGTTAAACAACAACAGACGACGATCAAAGTTAACATTCATGTCACAAGTTGGCCAAAATTCTTGTGTTGGAGATTAACACATGTTAATCGTGGCGCTCATGACTTCCAGCGACGAAGAGTCCCTCTTCCAAGTGTCGCGTACCATCCCGAATAAAAACGCAAAAAAAAGCCGAGTAGATTCGAGCCCTGCTACAACTGTACAGTGAAAAAGTGAAGACTCGCCTTCAGAGACTCTGCAGTAAAAGGAGCCATGACTCTCCTCACGTCCAGGATGAGCTGAGCCACGTTTTTCCCGATTTGACCACGGTGAAAGACGAAGGAGTGGGGGACGGCTCCATACGTCTGCTCGGCCAAGTGGTTGGCTGACGTTCGGGATTTCTTCTGGTTCTTGGTCTGCGAACGCGACACAAAACAAAAACAATAAGAATTGAAGAAAAAATGTGACACATCGAACACGTTTATTTTTTACAGCTAGCAGCTAATGCTAGGTGTGCAGCTATGTTCGTCGTCACCTACCTTTGACTTCCCCATACTTCAACACGACGTAGATCGCGTGACAAACAAAAGTAGCATCAAAAGTGATGCTGTGGATTTTCTACGCACAATAAATTGCGCTCATAATGACGTGAATCATTTTTGTTTGAATAAAAACGACTAGGATGAGAGTCAACGAGACACCATCCACATGTGTCGTCTGTCTGTCTATGTGTGTATCACTTATATTGACCGTGTGCCACATGAACATGCCCGGAAATGGTTCCGAGCTCACCCGGATATACCGGAAATGCGTAAAAGTATTTAGAGAACATACAACAAACTGCTTTATTAGTAAAAAAAACAACAACAACAAAAACATGATTAACAAATAGCAATATATATGATATTATAATATAACCCTAACCCTTTCACTATTATGGTCGATGAATACTAAATTTAAAGTGAGCGAAGCAGAAGTTCTGAGTCTATAAAATATTGACTGTTGCCCTCTGGTGGTCACATTTGGAAACTGCAACACCACGTGTTGGCATATCACTATCTATCTACTACTGTATAACTCGTCAACTATTTCGATAATCGATTATTCGGATTTTAGACTTGTTGTTGTTGTTTTAAAGAGCAATAATTAAAGCAAGTCTTTCTGATTTTTAAGTTCTTAAATGTGAATAGTTTCAGGTCTCTTTGCTCAATTCAACAAAGAAACCATTAATACTGAATCATTTTGGTTTGTGGACAAAACTAAAAACAATTACTCGATTAATCGAGAAAATAGTTGACAGATTAGTCAATTACGAAAATAAAATCATTAGTTGCAGCTCTACTATTGGTGTATTCTTTCTTCTTTTGGCTTCTCCCTTTAAAGCAGGGGTCTCAAACTCAAATGACCTGTGGGCCACCGGCTGTCTCGTCTGGTCAGTCGGGGGCCAGTCAAGTAAAAAAAAAGCCCAACTTTTTTGGGAAAAGCAACAGTTCCGGTGATGAGCTCAAAATGACATATCAAATTAATGACATATCGTATTAATTCCTTTTTTTATATATACTCTATTGCCTCGTGTGAGCTTTTCTGTCTTTTATCCATTATTCTGTACAGCACTTTGGTCCACTGTGTTTGTTTTGTGCTTTACAAATAAAGTTGGATTGGATAATTTCAAAATATAAGTGCTTGTTTTAATATGCAACAATAAAAAAAACCTCTTCATGATGCAAAATTCATCTATTCATTTGAAAATAAAAACATATAGAAATGACTCGTTAGAACTTGATGTTGTTTGGGCTGCCAGTTTGAGACCCCTGCTTTAGAGGAAAAAAAGTGTAATAGTGTATATTCATTTTTAAGAATGAGTAGTGTAATTAATTTCAATCATGATTTTATATTTATGTTATTTTAATATTGCTATACTCTTTCATGGATGTTCACAAACTGCTTTGAAACCGTTTTAAATCCCAACAGGGGTGTTGGGATGTTTATTAAAAACGTTCCTGCTTTGTTATCTCTGCTCTGTTAATTGTTTCTTATTAAGCACTTTGGATGGCCTCACTGGAAAAAAAGCCGTTAACGGTGACAAAAATTTCAAATGATAAATGAGTCAAGTTATAGGTTGTACCTGAATACGATTTACGCAAAATCACAGTAATGATATTACCAAGTTTATCCAAAAATACACAGGCAATTTATTGATATCCCCACAGTTGTGGTCTTGACTGGTCTTGAAATAAAATCCAGAATCTGCTTTGTCCGAGGCCGAGACAAGAAAGAGTAAAAATGCAGTCGATTCCGAGACGAGACTGAGACCTTCAAAAAGTGGTCTCAATCTCGAGTACTACAACACTAATATACAGTAGATATAGCAAAATAAGAAAAAAGAGGGGGTTAACTTTTTATACATGATAAAATTCCATCAATCTATGAATGTTAGGGACTTAAAAATTAAAGAGATTTTTGTAGAAATGCACCAAATGTATGAAACAAATGTTTATTCTGTTCATCTGTCTGTTAAACACAGACCTTCCCAATAATTTACCTGCATTAAAATCAGCTGAATGAAAGATAAAGTCTCATGTATTTATATGCAGCAAAATCACAATTACATGAGCCAACGATTTTATCACATACAGTTGATTAAATCATGCCTTTATCTAAATGTTCCACTTGTCCATGTGAATATAAGGAAATGCATAAATAATAATAACATAGTCTGTGTCATATCATCTGTGGTGAGTTCACGGCTCTGTGCTGTGTGATGATTCATTTTGGATCATTAATCAGTATCTCATGCAGGTATCCTGTCAGAAAGTATCAGCGCTTAATCGTCTAAAACATTGTGACACAAACGCAGATGAACGAACGACTGTTTTATACAATTACTCTCGTCACTGTGACTTGAATGAAACGTTTTGTGCAACAGGCCCCCGGTGTTTTTTACTGCACCAATGTAAGAAAATAAAGTATTCTTGTTGTTGTAGTTCTTAATTATGACCAGCAGATGACAGCAAAAACACCTCGTCTCTCAGGAGCATTGAGGAAGAACTCAGCTCAACAGTCCTCCAAGCACCAGTTTTAGAATGAGTGAATACAATGAATATGATCTAATAAAAGAGCCTGGAAAGTTCTATTAGTTGCACACACAGAGAGTGTGAGTTTGGCTCACACACACACACACACGCACACACACTGTGTCATGAGTCGGCTTGTGCAAAAACCACAGGAAAAAAAACTTCCTCCTCATCACAGATAGAAATACTTGCTGACGCTCGTGTTTGGGCGTTTTCATAAAGGCAGCAAAGCAGAACATTTGACACACATTTTAAAAAAAGGTGTTGTGGTTGCCATGGTATCACACACACACACACACACACAAAAGACAGTCACTGCATTTTGCTGCATTTTGATGTAGATATTTGAATTTCAACTAACATATTAAATATTAGGCCTAAATATTTTTCTGAGTGTATGTTTGTAACCCTAACTCAGGCAGCAAAAATAAGTGTTGTTTATGTAAAAATAAATATATAAACTAATAACAAGAACTATGTGTTTTCATGATAATGTTTAACAACATTTCCAGTTTTAAACTGTTTTAGAAAAGAGTGATTTGTAAAAACTTGATGATTCATAATTAGGAGAATGTATTTATTGTTAAATTGTGTGGTGATTTTGTGGATGAGTTGGACCAGTGATTCCCAAAGTCTGGGTTAGGACCCACAGGTGGGTCGTGGGAGATTCTTTTTGGGTCCCTAAACAAATGTTTTGAATAACATGGATACCATTTTAAAGTTTTATTCAATTTACCAAACATCTCTGGGAAAGTATTAGTTTACCCATTGAAAATGACATTCGCTTTTACACATATGGCTGTGAATTAGTCGCTCCATTTTGCGAAATAGTTCATGTTGTGATGTAAGAGTTCAAAAACCATGAACAAGACTATTTGATTAGACAATTTACCAAAAGCACCGTGTTATGTAAACCACAGCAACTCAGTGATATAGGAGTTTGTGTCGGGGCATCGGGTTAATGACAGAGGGAGGAGACGTCAGGATTTCTGCACCCAGTCAAACAACAAGTGCTGGGAGGCGGCACCGTTTGGACAGTTAGTAATTAGTTGTCTCCGTCTTCAGAGATCCTGGGACAAACGTACTCCCCGGGGACAAGGAAGGAGGTGGAAGACATTTCAGTTTTTACTTAAAATTAAGCCGCAACCTGAATTTATTTGCTCTTGAAACGAGACCAAGACATTTGGAAGAAGACGCTCATTAACGTGAGCGTCTAATGATGTGATTTTTAAAATCTGTGCATCCTGGAAGATTTATTTTTAAAACATTTTTAAACTCAAAGCAAAGACGTCCAAAACACTTTCCAGGTTCCACGGTGAGTAATGAATGATCTCTCTATACAATATCATCTTCTTTAATGTAAATACCCTTGGACTGGTCATTATACTATACATGTACAGTATATACTCAGTTGGTTCCAGGAATCATGTGACCTTCTCCTGCAGGTTGTTTCAGAATAAGATGTTCAAAATGTGGATTTCTACAGTTTTTCAGTGAGAACACTGCAGATGTTTGTCGGTGTCGACTTGTATGGACTCATGTTTATGGTATTGACCATGGCTGGATGTGGCTGGATGAGGTTGGATGTGGTTGGATGAGGAGCTGACCCGTCTGCTGACTGTGAGATGGAGGTGTGTGTTGACACTGGCTGGATTGTGTTGACTGTTCACCCATCACTGTTGACCTGCTCATAAATTCCAGCCAGTGGAGGAAACGTGTGTGTGTGTGTGTGTGTGTGTGTACTCTGACTTTGTGAGGAAACATCTGGTGAAGAACCCACAACACACACACACACACACCCCCGAGCGCACAAGTGTGTGTTTTTGTATGAAAAGTGTCATAAATGTTCCTAAACAACTGATCCTCACTCTACTACTATTATTATTATGGCTACTATTATGGTTGCATTTCATTTCATTCAATCATTTTAATAATGCGTGTAAAAAAAACATTTTAAGTTACTTTTTTATTATTAAATATGAAACAATGTAGATATGAATCTAATAATGTGGTTTAATGTTATTATTATTCATGATTGACTTGTTCATGTGAAAGTGCTTTTAACTAAACTATTCTAACAACTGGAAATCCTTTTAAAAACACTTAATGTTTTAATTATTTAAATATGTTTAGTGATATAATATATAGTTTGCATTTGCGTTTACTGTATTAACATGTTTTTGATAAAATGATTTAATGTAAGCATGTTTTCTTCTGTAAATTTAAATTACAGTATAAGTTATTAATAGTTCATTTAAAAAAAAAAATTAAGTTAAAAAAAACAATCTTTTGGGGTGTTGCCCTTTTATAAGAGATTATTTTTCTGACGTTATCAGTGCGTAGATTATTACCAAAATTGAATGGGCTCATACTTTGGTGATCGCCTACCCATCACAACATTTTTTAAACTGATCTGTCAAAAACTGTAGACAGGAAGTTGAAGGACACACACCAGTGAAAACATAACGTCCTTGGTGGACGTAACCATGTCATTGTCCTTCCTGCAGTTCTTCTAACCGTGTCCTCTCCTCCACGTCCAAGGTGTCTTCACACAAATTCATGGAGAAGACACTGACCATAGGTCTGACTCTTTTTCTCACACTCTGCGTGGACGTCCCAGCAGCTGGAGGACGGAAGGATGGAGTGGACGTGGACCACAGTCAGAAACGTTCATCGCGATCCTCGGGTACAAATGGAGGCCGCTGCTCCTACACCTTCATCGTCCCACAGCAGAAGCTGACTGGAGCTCTGTGTCTCAACACGCAGTCCGCTGCCGCGAACGCCGTCAACCAGTCTGAGGTGGCAGCGCTGCGGGCGGAGCTCAGGAGACAGCAGGAGCAGCTGGAGAAACTGCGGGGTCAACTGGACCAGGAGGGGGCCCTCGCCATGGAGGTACGAGCCCTGCGCAAGGAGAGCAACACCATGAATTCTCGCATCACCCAGCTCTACGCGCAGCTGCTGAACGAAGTCATCAGCAAGAAGGACCAGGCCCTGGAGCAGCGGAGGGTGGAGAACCTCCTGTTGAACGCCTCTACACAGGTGAGTGGAGACTTCCATCCATCCTTCTTCTACCGCTTTATCCTCCACATGAGGGTCGCGGGGTCCCATCACAGGACATTCACTCTCACATTCACACCAATCAATTTTGGGCTGTCCCATTTTGCCTACTCCTGGGTGGAGACAGCTGATGTTTGATTCATGTCCAACTGCTAATCTGTGCTGCCTGGTCCCAGTTCTTAATGTTGCTGGTGAACATCCCTCACTTCACCCTTTCCTTCCAAGTGTGTTTGAGAACCTATGCCCCCAGGTCCACTTTGCCTTGGACTACCAAAGTGTCTTGAAAAGCCCCTTTTCATGTCATCTTCATCAAACTCCCCCTTTGTCTCTTCTGGTCGGTGGATCATCTCAGGCACTGCAGGTGTCCAGTAATTACAGGGAGCTGGAGAAGAAATATGGAGCCCTCACGTCCATGATGAGCTCCCAGAACCAGTTCATTGCTCGCCTGGAGAAGCAGTGCCAGTGCAGGGACTCCAGCCACCAGTCCTCCGTGGTAGGGATCAAATCACAGACTCCAGATTGCGATAGAAAAACAATGTTTCCGGGTTTTGTACAAAAGAGCTGAGGATGTTGTTTGGTTTCTGTGTCGGTTTGGACAGGTGGTGACTGAACCGCCAAAAATCCAGCCTAACGTACATCGTAATTACAGCTCTGAAGCCAACAAAATGACCAATGATGTTCAAAGGGACCAAAGTGCTCCTCCACAGCAGCAGGAAACTACAGGCAGAGTTCACTCCCTGCCCAGAACTACAGCCAACACTCCGACTGACCCCCCTTTCATTAGTTTCCCTGTCACAAAGACTCCAGGTACGTCTTTGGTCGTCTTTTAAAAGTGTTTGTAGAGAATCAATGAAATGTCCAAATCATACAGGAGCAAAATATCCAATGAGGCAGACCTTTGCAACCACTGATGCTGCAGAAGTGAGGAAATGAGGGTGATGGCAAACCATATCCTGTTTAAGAATGAGGTCAGGTGTGAGGACAAATTCTGTTTTTTTTTTCTTTCTATCCTAGATAAAAATACACAACAAAACTTCCACCTATGTGATCTGCTGCCGGGCAGAAAAGTCTTCTTCCTCAAATACACGTACGCTGTGACACGTGTGAAGCAACAAGTCAAACGGTCACATCCAGTCATGATTATACACTAAATATGATGTGTTTCCTTCAGCAGAAAAGTCAAAAATAATCGTTAAGTAAGTAGGTAATTATGTTAGTAAATAAATAAGTACTTCCTTATGCAAGTAAGTTATTATATTAGTACCTAAGTAAGTCATTATATAAATAAACAGATTATTAAGTCATTCTTTTTGATAAATAACTCAATAAAAACTTGTGTAAGTAATTCAGTAAGTAATGTAAAGTATGTAACTAAGCTAAATGTTGGAGATTAACACATGTTTTCTGGATTTTTAAGTCTTCTTAACTGACCGGCATTGCGCCGTTTGATTCTCGCGTTGGACGTGGCGCCCGTGACTTTTCCACTGACGACACTCTCTCACCAATCAGTGGCCGACAGTGTGTCGACGTCACATTTTAGTGCCAGCGCCGCTCGCGTGGAACCTTTGCCAGAGCAGGTGCCAAATAAATCACTGATGGAAAAACAAAGTAGAGTCGAGTCGTGCTGGAACTGTGTAGTGGAAGAACATGGCACTTTTCTCTAGAGTTTGAAGACAGGAGGAGAGAGGACTGCTCGGCCGAAAGATGACAAGAGTCGATGTGTAAACCTTCCGTCAAGAGTTATTTCACAGCTCTGATAAACAGCACAGGCTGATGTCAGTGACCCGCTGGCAGATATCCTCTCCACGGGAATGTAAACATGTGTAAACAATGTCGAGAACAGCTCTTATCAGAGCAGAGGCGGCTTTATAATGAACATACACACACACAAACAAGCACAGTGACCACACTGCAAATACAAACCTGCTCAGCTGGAATGTCTGCCATGACAAAGAAGAGCATTTAAATAGTTAAAACAAGACTAAAGTGTGCTCTGATGAATGACTGTGTGTGTTACGCACTCTCTTTTAGGAACAGACTCTGAGGTTGTTATCACTCAAGATTCCCCCTCACCCCCTCACCCCCCCGCATCTCTCCTCAGGGATCACTCTATCTCTGTGACACGAGACAATAAACATGTGTCGGTGGGAGGAAAAACATTATTGAGCAGATAAACTGAAGCCGCAGTGATGAAGGGAATCTCTCTCACTCCAAAATAAACAACATTCCCACTCATGGTGTTTTTTTCCTGAGGCCAAAAAAAGTGACAAAGCTTCAATTAAATTCAGTCCAGCCGCAGCCTATGGTCAAGTGGAAGGACATTGGGCTTGCACATGGAGGGTCAGCAGTTCAAATGTCCCTGAGCAAGGATATTTTCTCTAATGTATAAACAGGAACAATTCATGTAAATAGAGTTTACGTGCATGCATGTCATAATGTTACAAATCTGTATATTGTCATTTGCAGTAGATATATATATACATGTTTTCTCCTGATTCAGGACCGTGGCGGGACTGTCAGGATGTGCTGGAGTCAGGTGAGACCACCAGTGGGATTTACCTGCTCCGCCCACAGAGCGCTAACCGCCTAATGCAGGCCTGGTGTGATCAGAGTCAGGCTCAGGGAGGCTGGACCGTCGTCCAGAGGAGACAGGACGGGTCGGTCAACTTTTTCAGGACGTGGGAGCAGTACAAGGTGATTTCACCCATTAAGAATGACACCCTTCCCCTTTAACGAGGAACCAGACAGGGCCTTCCCTCTTTCCTTTCTTTTATTTGCTTTAGCTATTGTACTTAATGTAATGTACACCGATGTCCAATCCAGCTGCCTCTCTCCCCGTGGTTCTCATTATTTTTGATGAATTTGGATCCTATTCAGGTTATAAACACAAAAACTCTCTGGCCAAAAGTATTCCCCTTTAAGTATGCTACAGATGGATTTAACTAATCCGAGAAACACTGGTCTCTCTGGTGTTTTACAGCAAGGTTTTGGAAACCTGGACGGAGAGTACTGGCTCGGCCTGGAGCATCTCTACTGGCTGACCAAACAGGCTCACTACAAGCTGCGGGTGGCTCTGGAGGACTGGCAGGGCCGCCACGTGTTTGCCGAGTATGACAGCTTCCGCCTGGAGCCGGAGACTGACTGGTACCGGCTGCGGCTGGGCCAGTACCACGGCAACGCGGGGGACTCGCTCTCGTGGCACAACAACAAGGCCTTCACCACTCTGGACCGAGACAAGGACAGCTACACAGGTTTACTCAGCTTCTGTTTTGGTGTCTGTCGCTGTTTGCAAAGTGTCTTGATTCCAGAAGGATTCTTCTGATTGGAATTAACAAGTCCATCGCAATTAACAAGACGCAATAATTAAACGATTCGATTGTGACACTATCAGCCTTTTTTTCTCCTCCACAAAAGAGATGATTTCCACCACGTCTGTGTGACTCTTTCTCCCAAACAAACTCAGTTTCTTTCACAATCTTTTCAAAGTCCTGATTCTAAAATGTGGTGAGATGAATTATTTCTTTCTCTGTGAAGCTCCAATCAAAATGTAACTCCATGAAATGCTCCGTGTTCCGCATCTTGATGCAGGTTTGCAGCTGATCACCTAATATGACTTTATTCTTGAAAGACTATGACTTTATTCTCGTATTACGACATTATTCTTATAAAATTACGACTTTATTCTCATAATATTAAGACTTTATTATCGAAGTATTGGGACTTTATTCTCGAAAGATTTATTTATTAATTTATTTTTTTTCATGTTCACGTTTCAGAACGGGGTGAACTGATATTAAATGGAACGCAGCATTATTTCCACACACAAATGAAGGCATGAAACCAATCAGATAAAATCTGAATCCATGTCCTCCAGACAACTGATTGGTGCTGCATGGGAGGGGAAAAACAAAAGCAAATTGGGTCACTTGCACCATGCCGTGTGCAGATAATGCAGCTTCTGTTGTCATAGTGACATTTCCTGTGACTCACTGCTTGTTATCTTCTTCTTGTGTGTTGCCAGGCAACTGTGCGCACTACCAGAAGGGAGGCTGGTGGTACCACATGTGTGCTCACTCCAACCTGAACGGCGTGTGGTACCGAGGCGGACACTACCGCAGCCGCTACCAGGACGGGGTCTACTGGGCCGAGTTCCACGGGGGGTCGTACTCGCTGAAGCAAGTTTCCATGATGATAAAACCTGTATAACATAGAGCTGTGATGTCTGTTTAATAAAAATGTGTCTTTACATGGTGACTGAAAGCCACTCAGTGCCACGTGTATCGACTAACATTTGTTAGTGGTGTGAAGTTACCGTCTTTGTGTTGCAATTTCCGGACGACATTTTCCAATTTGCCAAGTACTTTTTTTTTAATAAAACTGTACCAAATTAGCTGGTGTATGAGAGTTTTTAGAGTTATTTTGTTTTGTTTGAAAAGACACACAGTGATTGCTCAAAATGAGTGAGGAGGGAAAATGCCACCAACGGTTGCTGCACACTAGAGTTGTGGTTGTGATACTGTGTTTCCGCGGTTTCCTGTCAACTGGGGCGTTGAACTTCCCCTTGTATTCCCTCCTATGTTTTTTTTTTTCCTCTTGCTATAGCTCATCTAACTGTGTGCTACCAGGTCAGTGTCATCAGAGCCAGAATCAGTCAAGTCCAGGTGCTGGAGCTGGACGTCCTCTGGACTATCCTGAGACGCACTTCCCTTCCTCCATCCACGTCCTCCTCCTTCCCGCCAACACCACGCTGCCTCTCAGGATGCTGCATCTTCTCATGCTCGCGTTGTTTCTCGGCGGTGAGTGACACTGATACTTCACATGCCGCACCTCATGTGTCAGACTGTTAGGTGTTACACGTTGTCGTAGGAATAAACTGAAAACAATAAAACTACCCTTTTATTGTAAATTCAGATTTAGGGTAGGTTATTTGTAAACATAGCGGTTTTTGCACATTGATAGTATGCCCATAATATGTCACTATTGCTATTCTTACAAGTTTTATTATTTTAAATGTTAAAGATTAGCATTCATTGGTTATAACCCATAATAGTAATTAGCCATTTTTAAGTGAGGGAGGTATAAAATGGTGGCTGATGGAGGAGATAAAGTAACCAATCGAGGTCTGATAGGATCTCACTATTTGGCATGTAGAAAAAACATTATTAACTTATCTTTATTTAGTTATTTACAGGCATTAATAACCTAAATAATAACATATGTATAAACTATTTGTAGATTTATCAGTGTAGTTTTATTGCAAAGAAGTCATGACAGTAGTAAACGGATATTGCCAAATAGTGAGACAGTATGGATGTATAAAAACCATCAGAATGTATTCTGTATTCATTATTATTATTATCATTGTTATTCTTTATTCAATTATTTAAACAGGTTTTAATAACCTAAATTAATGACCTATTCATAGATTACTGATTAGGGTATTATTGCAGTACTATTGTAAGGTAGTGCCTAAATGATTTGTCAAATAGTGAGACGGTATCAGTCTGTAAAACCATCATGACTTATCTTAATACAATTATTTAGACCTATTTATAAGGCATTTATAAGTTTAGTTTTTAAGCAAAATAGTAGTGATGGAAGTAAAACGATTCTTGTCAAATAGTGAGACTGCAGCAATGTGCAAAAACCACTGTAACTTGTCTTTATTTTATTATTTACAAGAATAAAATAAGATCCTATTTTTTCTTCATTTATAGATCATTTGTAAGGGTACTCTAAGTAGTGTCAATGGTAGTAAAGGGATCTTGCCAAATAGTGAGACTACATCAATGTTTAAAAACCATCATAAATGTATTTTATTTTATTATTTACAAGTGTTTACATCCTAATTAATAACCTATGTATAAACCATGTATAGATCAAAAAATTTAGTGATAGTAAAAGGATTCTTGCCAAATAGTGAGACTACATCAATTCGATCTAATCATACACCATTTGTATGTTAATTTACAACTTCATTATTAGGTTTATTGAACAAGCAATACATTATGTCGTGCACTGTGTTTTAAAAACCAGAGAGAAACACACAAAAAATGACGGCTGTAAATAAAACTGTGAGACTCAAAAAGGGAGTGGAAGGTGTGATAATGTGGCCAAAATGATCTGCTGCTCACTGTATGACGTGATGTGTGAAGTAAGCGTGAAGTGGTTTGCAGCAGTCCGTACAGCTTTTTCTGAACGGAAACTCACTTTTTACACGTGGAAGTTGCTGTCAAAGTTTAAAGCAACAGAGTGAAACTTTGACCACGTTTGTAACCAGGAATTTCTGGGTCTGCACGGTCTGCTAATGAATTAAAATGAAATCTAGCCTGAAAACACTACCTGTTTGGCACTGGGTTTGAATATGAATGAATGAATGAATGAATGAGGCTTATTTATGGTTGTTTTTCTGTTTTGTTTTGTTTTGTTTTGTCCATCGACAGACGTGGACAGCACATGTTCTGTATACAACTCAACTCTCAGACTGGTTCCACCTGAGGTGGTAGAAGAATATGGCAGGGAGGTATCGGTGAACTGCACCAGTGAAAATGGAATCCATGATGGGATGTACTGGAAGCACGGAAACAGAGAGTCCAACTTGACAGAGGACGATTTCACCTCCTGGAGACTGTCTCTGTCCGAGTGGAACGTGACGACGGCCAAGTGCATCCTGATGCTCCCCGACGGGTCTGAATGCAGCGAAGACCTCGAAATCACTCTGTACAGTAAGTTTACCTGCAACTAAATACAAACACAGCACAGAGGCGTGGTTTTTGTATCTTTACTGTCAAACGATGTAATATATATATGAAGAAAAGTATGTAAATACACATATTTATATTGTGTATATATATATATATATATATAGTATATTTAATATACTATATATATACTTCTATATGTACTATATATATATATATATACTGTATATACACACTTATATTATACAATATAAAAACTGTATATTAACATACATACAATATAAATACACGGAATATACACACATACAGCATGTATACATACACACAGATACAATATAAGTATACTCTGTATATATACACATATAAATATGCTATACACACAAACACACACACAAATATACTAATATACAATACAAATATACTGTACATACGCACACATTTATACTAACATACAATATAAATATACTGTGTATACACACATACGTATATACAGTACATATATACATACATACAGTGTTATATATATATATATACATGTATTCAGGCTGTCATTTAATATATTCTTAAATTGATTTCCTGAATGGCATATCATGATAAATATGTGTGTATATATGTATACACAATATCCTGTATATACTGTACATATATAAACACATGTATATATATATATATATATATATATGTGTGTATATATATATATATATATATATGTGTGTATATATCTATATACTCATACACAATATCCTGTTTGTGCACATATACAGTATGACTGTACTATCTACATTAAAACATTGAATTAATATAACACGCTTCGTGTTATCACAGCTGTTCTGTTACAGGAAGAGAATAACGTTCCTGAAGAAGCAAATACACATTGAGCTAATAATTAAACGAAGAGTTGCAGAGTTCGTGATCTGTGGCGTCTGCTATTGTTTCCGCTCTGACAGAGAATCCAGACTCGGTCAACCTGTACCCCACACAGTACGTCAACGACCTGGTGGAGGGCACGCTGTACGAGCTGCAGTGTGACATCGTCGAGGTGGCTCCCATCCAGAATCTTACCGTCCGCTGGTACAAGGACAGTCAGGTGGTGAGGACAGAGACCTTCACCTCCAACACAACCAGAACACCTGTGAGCGAGTCATCCCTCTTCACGGTCAACATCAGCAGAGAAGACGACGGAGCCTGGTTCAGATGTGAGGCTCAGCTGGACTTTGGGCCTCACAGATCCAAACAACCTGTTCTTTCTGAGCCGCACGTTATTTCCGTGTACTGTGAGTAAATATTCTCTTGTTTGTTTGTTTTTCATCTGCACAATTATGGTAAATGGTCTGTATTTACAGTATGTAGCACTTTTCTGGTCTTGATGGCCACTCAGAGCTGCATTACTCGACAGTTTTTGCCACATTTCACCCATTCACACATTCTCAGGAGCAACATGGGGTTAAAAGTACAAGTATGTTACCAGAAAATTACTTTATTAGAAGTTGAAGTCATAATATTACTTTAGTAAAAGTCTTAAAGTACATAACATTTACTGTACTTCGGTATCATTAGGTACTTAGAAGTAAAAGTATTAAAAAAAGTGAGTAGTCAGGATTGAGCAATGGTGGCTCAGTATAGTGACGCAAAACTCAGTCAACAGTGTAAATCCGTCAAAATATTAGTCCACGCGTGTAGCTATGCACTTTACGCGAGAGGAAAAAACCTGCTTGCACGAGGAGGAATCTTTAAGCTGTTACTCGTTACTACCAAATAAAATCAGAAGAAGAAGAAGAATGCATGTTGGTATTATGGTCTGTATTTATATAGCGCTTTTCTAGTCTTGATTAGCTGCAGTTTCACACACTGCAACCTGGGGTTAAGTGTCTTGTCTTCTTCTTCTTCATCTTCTTCTCAGCACAACTTAACAAGGTTTTCCTCCTCAGATGCTCCTGAGCTCAACGGCACGGCCGATGAAGGTGTCCACGTGGCCCAGGGCGCTGACGTCACTCTGGCCTGCGACGCTAAGGGAAACCCACCTCCTGAATTTCACTGGACCCGCGACGGAGTGAATATGACGGAAGACAAAAGCTACGTCAACGTTAGCCAAGTGAACACCAACGTGACTTACGTGTGCACCGCTACCAACCGTGTGGGAACAACAACCAAGCGCATACATGTGTATGTGAGAGAAGATGTCGTGGAAGCGCCTGCTGATGCCGTGACCCCACCTGAACCTCCAATTGGTAATTGTTCATGAATAGAAAAAAAACAAGTTTGGTTCTTTGGTTTATGCTGATAAAATGTTTTTTTTTTTATATAGTTTGCTCCTTGGTGCCTGATAAAGTGGCGGTGAGGTTTGGAGACCCACTTTCAATCAACTGTGTCACGACAGCCACAAATGTGTATAGAATGTCCTGGAAAGAGTCGAATGTACTCAGCTTTCACAAATCCCCAACTGCCACCTGGAAGATGGAGAAAGTGGAGGACTGGAACATACAACCTAAATGCCAGGTTTCTCTAGTGAGTGGCCACAGCTGTTCAGCAACGCCGGCCATTACGGTCTATAGTGAGTACAAGGGGATTTATTCATTCATTCATTCATTCATTCATTATGTACCACTTTATCCTCCACATGAGGGTTGTGAGGGGCTGCAGCCAATCCCAGCTGACAGGGTGAACAGGTTGGCAGTCCATCGCTGGGCAAACACGCAGAGATGAACGACCATTCCCTCGCTCTCTCTTTGACATCGTTTACTTGGTAGGCGGGGCGTGGGCCGTGTCCTGGTGGCGACAACAAACAAATACATCGAAAGCGACACAACAGACAACAGTGGAGGACGTCCAGCAGCTCTTTTTCGTCCTGCTCGGTTTGTCTCAGGATGAAATTAGGCGTTGTATGAGAATAGACCTCCATGGGATATTTTACACCGATCGCAAGGGACTGACAACTTTCTGTCGCCCAATCAGCTGACTGTACCGTACCGTTTTACTCTGGTACCCCAAGGGACGGGTGTCAAAGAATGAAGCTGTCCTCTATCTGAAACGTAACCATGGCTCATTTTGGTCAACCTCGGAATATGACCCATCAACTTAACTGCGATCAAGTGTTACTGAGTTTAGGGTAAGGGCTAAAAAATAGACGAGTCACAGACAATAATTTAAACAACAACAGCGTGTGTAAAAGACAAACACATGCTGATCACACCAAAGTGCAACGCTTTAACCACTAAGCTAACTGCCGGTGGAAACCTCATTGAAGCTACTTGATTACGACAAACCCAAGGCACCAGATTGCTGTTATTTATGCTACCACTAGGGGGCACCTCGTAATTCCTGCATGCAACCCATAGTTAAGTTTTGTTGGAGGACACCAAAGAATTGGAATGGTTGGGGCCGATTATTTTGGTACTATTCCAAATGGAAAAGTAAAAATATAGGAGCCATACTGTGCCGAACTGAACTGCACACAGCTTTAGTGCGCATATGGGCAACAGACGGTCCTGGGGACGGATTTTTTGGGCCCACAAACCAGTTTTGTCTGGCCCACGACATCCTCACAGGTTACCTAAATTTTGACTCTTGCTCAGCTCAGGTGACAGATGAATGTCGTGATATTAGCATGATGAGGTAAAACATAAAGAGACATATGAATGCTCAGGATCTGTGTGGAGTGCTATAAAAAAAAGTTACTGCAAAATACACATCAAACATTTCAGTTTCTCCACAGCCAGACCTTCATTTTGAAAGTCACAGGAAAAGGAAACGTATTTTACAGCATTTACAACATTAGTATGCACATTACATATAAAGGTGGGTTTAATGGTCATTGTTTCTTTAAATCTTTTTTTTTGTGGCCTTTCAGTTTGTGGTCCAAACCTTATCTGTGTGTTTTCTGGACTGTGGGAAGAAACCGGAGAACCCGGAGAAAACCCATGCACACAAGAAAACACATGGTTAGACCATGTAAACCAGGATCTGAACCGACGACCTTCTCGCTGTGAGGCAACACATGCTAGCCAGGATTATCATGGAAAATATTATATATATATATATATAATTACAATATATAATATATAATTGATAAATGCATTTGTTCTTCATTTAAAGTATCATGCGTTTGCTTCATCGCTTCTTTTGTCAAAGGACTTCTTCTTGGTGGCATTTTTATGTGGAATTGAAGTTCATCCTTATACACAACCAACAGATTTGTGAATGTATATGTACAACATTAGGAATATCATAACCTTCCTGTTCCTTTGCTTAATCCACAGAGACTCCAGACGCCGTGTCGCTGTCTGCGCACGCCGATGGTCTGATGGTGGAGGACACTGTGAACTTCCTCACATGTCACATCGTCAACGTGGCTCCCGTGCAGAATCTCACGGTGACGTTGTACCGAGGAAACAAAACAGTGAGCACACATGGGTTCAACTCCACCCTGGTGACTCCAGCCAGCGTGTCCTCACACTTCTCATTGATTCCTGTGAGAGACGACGATGGCGCGCAGTACAGATGCAGCGCAGAGCTGCACCTCGGGCAACAAACTGTTCCCGCGACGTCTTCAGAACCGTACACGGCTGTCGTTCACTGTGAGTTTAACGCACTCATACACATATGAACATGTTTTAGTTCAGATTTGTTTCTCCATAAGCAAAGAATTTATCGTACATGGGATCATTCTCACAGCCCAGTTTGAGGCCCATCTGCGGTTCCTCCAAGGACCACTAGTGGGTTGCAACCCACACTTTGGGAAGTACTACGTTACAGCACACATTAACACGTAATTGTATGCATTCATTGATAAGTTTCTTTAGGTGTTCTTCTTCTTCTACATGTTCACTTTTTCGCCAGAATCTTGACGCAAAACAAAACTAATCCCACAGCTTTGTGTTCCATTGGAACTGGAAGTGAAGACAAAAGAGGAATTAACTGAAAACGTAGAAGTGTTTGTACCAGTAGTGACAGCCGGTCTTGCAATCCTAGGGTAACTGTTGATGGAAATGTCTGATTTCTGACTGCAACTGGAACAAACCATATGTCTTTACTAACCTTTCTGTGTAACTATGGTGATGAAATTCACAAAAAACCCCAAACATTTCCTACAGGAAATGAACGAGAACACGTTCAAAATATCCTCTAAGAAATGTTCTAGTTCTAATTCTGACGTCTTAAATCTTCACACCGTGTCCACAGATGGTCCCCTGTTCACCTGTGACTCTCAGTATAGGGTTAAAGAGCATGATAAAGTCCAGAGAATGTGTGACCCAGAGGGGGCGCCCACACCCACCATCAGGTGGTTTAAAGGCGGAAACGAGATTGGTTCACCTCAGCGCTGGACGAAGCACGACAGCGGGGTCTATGTCCTCAAAGCAGAGAACCGGCACGGAACAGCCAACCACACACTGTCTCTGGATGTCTGGTGTAAGTTTGAATTCTCCCCAATAGGAATCTAACTTTCGTTTTTTTTTTAAAGTGACAGAGAAGATTTGATGATGAAATTTAGGACCACATTTGTTTTTTCCTCAGAATTCTGAATACATATATATATATGTGTATATATATATATATATATATATGTATATATATATATATATATATGTATTCAGAATGTGAGTGAATGGGAGTGACTTTTATTTATGTATATATATGTATATATACATATATATACATATATATATATGTATATACATATATATAAAAAAGAAAAGTCACTCACATCACATGTTGCCCTAATCCTTTTCCATATCCATCAGACAAAGCAAAATGCGATGAAGTAACAATAAAAATAGCAATTTTTTTTAATGAACTGAAATATAAATAAAATACATTTCTCTCTGTTGTTTTTACACACAGCGAAGATTTGATGGCAATATTAAGCAAAATACAAACACGTTTAATAAAAATAAAACTGATTTTCACCTACAGAAATTTCACGATTAAATTATTCTTACAGAAAAATGTTTAAAACCCTTGTTTTTGTGCTGACAATTATATCTTTATTTTTACATTTCCTTTTCCACTACCTTGACTGTTCCTGAATGTGTTTCAAACATTCAGTATGTTTGTATATGAAGAGTCGATTTGTTGGTCGCCTGTACACAGCTCTTTATTTATTTTTGTTAACATGCCCTCTTTATTAAAATCCACAGTTGCTCCTGAGATTAAGGAGGGAAACGTCAGTATGGAGTTCACCCCCGGTGAGAATGTGACTTTGGACTGCCATGCTGAGGGAAACCCCGTCCCTAAGGTCCTGTGGAAGAACACCTCTGCTGTGAATGTGATGCAGACCACTGGAGGGCACCATGGGAGCATTAGAGTGACAGTAGCCACGTCTACCAATGCTGGTGTTTACATCTGCGTTGCCACGAATGAAGTTGGGACTGTGTCAAGATCTGTCACACTGCAGATGAAAGGTCACTGATATTGATCCCATGGTGTTGCCATGCAGATGTTGAAATACAAAATAATAAATATTCCAGAAGTTAAAATGTTATTTATTGTTTTCTTTTTTCTTTGTCTTACAGGCCAGGCATTTGTTCGCAGATTATCTTTCATCCTATGGCCGCTGCTCGTCATTTTCATCATCTTCTTCTTCATCGTCCTGTTCGTGCTCTGCAGATGTAGGAAAAATCATGGACAGTACAGCTTTATTACCGACAAAGATATTCCCTTGATGACAAAGTCTGATGGGAGCAAAGTTTAGGATTATTTACTATCTGCTGATTATGGTAAGATTAAATCAACTCTGGGACAAAAAACTAAAAAATGGCATGCATTTTCTGTATTTTCTTATTTTTTTCTTTTTAAATGGTACTGTCCCAGTGTTACAGGGGCGTTTTAACAAACTTTGGGGACCTGTATTAAACCTAACTAAAGCAAGCTTGTGGCATCAGGGTTTCCAACCATGGTGCCACTGGAGTTTTCTGTACATAGCTGAAGATGCATCTCACAAAATTGTCATTGCTACAAAACAAATAATCATCTAATCTCGGGTGGCCTCATATTAGCTTGGGGCCTAATCTGTTTCAATGTTCCTTACTCTATAGATGTAGAAATGCCTTCTGGGAAGATTACCAAAAATATTTTCCAAGCACAAGTCATGTTTATCGCTGTATCCATTTTTTCTGTTGTTGTGTTTTACTTGTGAGATTAGCATCTTTTTATGAAATTGTCATTGACCTTTTTACTACAGCCTCCGTCACTCTGTACATTTCGATTTACGTCAAACTACGGTTGTAGGTTGTCTTCATTTAACTGGACAAGGCTGCTCCTTTTCCCAGTATCCAAGCACTGGCATGGGACAGCTAGCAGCTAATCGTTAGCACGTCGATGGCCATTCCAGGTCCTTCCACTGTCCAGTAACTTCAAAATATTTCTGTGTCAATCCAGGCTAGTGTTGACCTAGTGTTGATTAAAATTGGATGAGCACATCTTTGAACACCTTTTCTGTCAAAACACACTGTTTTTTGTGTTTTTTTTCTGTTTTTAGGCTGAATTTATTGTCAGCTTTACTATCTTGCATTGTTATGCTGTTCAATTGGACTCCTGCTCTTGTCCCAGTATGCAAGCACTAGTGGGGAAATTATTTATTGAATGAGTGTCCTTGAAAAGCATGTTTAGCTTGTGGCTAGTCGTTAGCATGTCCAATCTGAGTCACCCTACCCTCTGTTTACTTGATAAATATCCAATTCTTTAAGCTGACAGAGCATACGTTTGGTCTAAAACATCTTCATGTTTTTAATCTGTGAGCCAGCTTACATTATTTATGTGTCAACATGCAGTATTATGCAGTATTTTGACTCCAAATCACATGATGTGGGTGGGTTAGTCCATCTTTAACAAAATTCTTTAGTTAGTAATGTGTCCTTTCGACTTAAAAGTCAAATTTGAATTGGACAAATGGAATAAAACATTATTTTTTTGACTGACTACTTTTATTATCTGTATGATTTCACAGTATTGACGTGACTATCTGCTCTTGGATGTGAGAAAACAATCATCAATAAAACAATAAATAAACATCACATTAAAAGTTATCTTAATTCCACACTGAAGGCAATGAATGTAAGATTTGCCGCAGAAGCAAAACAGGCTTTTCACATCTTAATTATGAGTCACTGGCGAAAATGAATGACTCAGTGTGAACTGGTAAATCTGGCAGCATCACGCCGCTCCATGCTGGGGAATTTTCGGGTGCTCTGTCGCGGCTGATCACAGCTCAATATCTCGCTCGTGGGCACCTCAGCGGGATGACATTACGAAACATTGTTAACAAAATATAATTAACGCTGCGGCTGCTTTTTCCTAAAACAGCTACACTTTTGTACCCGTTTAAGATGTCGACATGCGTGACCTTTTCATACACAGCTCACAGCACTTTACGTGACGGCAGGCAGCTCCTCCTGGCTGATACTGTAACAGTGTATTAATACCATGGTGGAACATGGTGGAAATATTCAGGCTGTTCTGTCAAAAAACTATATTCTCATCAAAAAACTATGCAAAAAAAGTAGGCCATATGTCATGTTGGAGGAAAAATATCAGGCTCAGACACAAATTATGGATGCAATTATCTTTATACCACATTTAAGTCAGTTTAAAAGATTCAGTCTTGTTTGTCAGAGGGGTTTTTGTCTCTGGATTTCTTCCAAAACGATAAATGACATTGTTTTTGTCACTGCCAGAAATGATTCAGTCTCAGATATTAAATATAATTTAAAATATTGCTGTTTTAATGTAGAAAGTGTAGGCTTCACTTGAGAATTAACCAAAATGCACTCAAAAGATTTAGAGCAGTTCTTAATCTGAGTTGACCTGAGCTCACTTTTATCACATTGTTGGATTTAGCGAGGTCAGGAACTTAGGAATTTAAATGGGAATTACTTAATTTCCTGAATGTATTTTCTCATTTCTTAATTTTAAGTGTAAAATTAAAAAGGCTTGGTGTTTGTAGACTTAAGGCCCTGGTATACTTCCGTTCACATGCTGTGTGCATTGCATATCGCGGACTGGTGCGTCAAACTCCTGTAGTATCCCACTTCACCATCGGGTGTCCGTACAAGTCTGGCTCGCAGCACACAGAAGTATATTTTCTCATTTCTCCCTTCTTGCGTGGCATAGATCTGGTTACATTGCCATTTAAAAACGACAATTGTGACAATGAAAATGATTTTATCCCTCGTGTGATAAAGTTTGCATATTGTTGCTTTAATATTTTTCAACCATGGGATTTTGCTCACAGTCTTTTATAATAAAATGAAAAACCAGGACACAATTACACACACAAAATAAAATAAAATAAAACAATTCGTAAGGGTACACTTTTTGTGCTTTATTTTGAAAACCTCGCGTAGGTGGACCACGTCCAGTCCAGTCTGATGTGTGGCTCACTTCAGTGCACTGCCCCTTTAAGGTTTAGGATTTGGGAGTGACGCGTCCACGAGAGTCAGTTTATCCCTCTGTGCTTCGCTATGAGAAAAAAAATATTTGGACTAACTCGAGCAGCCACTGCCAGCGTCCGTTAATCAGCTAACTATGACGCGGGTTTACATTTTCTTTTGAATGGAGTAGAACCGGAATGTGTAGTGGTAGTGAGTGATCTATCAGGCCGGGGATTAAACTCGCCTGGGCCGCCTTCCTCCTCCTCCTCCTCCGCCGCCGCCTCCTCGGTGCTGCTGCTGCTGCTGCTACTGCTGCTGGGACAAACTTTGGAGAAGTTCTTTTGTATTCGACACAGTCGCACAGCTTGTGTTGGCCGACAAGCAGAACATGGACTGGGGCACGGAGCTGTGGGTGAGTCCTGCTTATCTTACCGTACTGTCAGGAATCGGGAATTCGTGTCAAACACTGTTCGCTGAATAGTTTTCTTTTTTTAGCGCTCAAGTGAGGAATAAATGTCCTCCTTTTTCCCCCCACTGTGCAGATCGGTGCGTTCACGGACGTGGTTCCATTTTCGGACGGTGTACTGTGTTGGTATTTTTGGAAGCTGGATACTGTTGTTTTAACCTAAGTCACGTTACTTGAGGAATAAATGTCCCGTAGCGACCGGAAACCCCCCCTCCACCATTAAGCGTTCATTTGGTGCGTTCAGGGACGTGGTTCCATTTTCGGACAGTTGTACTGAGGTAGTTGTTTGATAGCTGAATATGATGATTAGAATGAAATCGTGGAATGTGTGGTATATATGTCTGGAGGGGTTGTAAAATAGCAAGCGTTCGTTCAGTAGCTGCTGTGCAGAACGGTTCGTTCAGGCATGTTGTTCCATTTTCAGACAGTTAAATTTGCTGTTTTCCCCTTTTTAGTTGAAACGGGCTGAATTGTTGAATTAATGCAGTGAGTCTATCGCAAATTCAAAAAAATGTATCTACAACAAGGGATAATGACTGTATATAGTATGAACTAATGCTTTATTTAAACATTTACTTACAAAAGTCAGATTTTAATACCAATATCTGTCAGAAAAAGGAACATTTGCAATATGATTTCTCCCTTAAGTTGTTTTTCCTTGTGGAAACAAGTGGGTCCAAGTTGATGTGAGAGAGTTGAGGGAAGTTCCACTTTTATTTGTTTACTTTGTGTGACTGCACAAGCTTTTACAAAGATACAACTTTATACATTTGGATAACATCAGTGTCCAATGATGGCAAACCTGGAGAATTACCAGAAAATTAAATGTATGAAGTAGAAGTGACTCTCTTCTCCTGAGACATGAGTCACTTATGGAAGTCACAAGTGACATGTAAGAATACTTCATCCATATTTGCACTGGATTTGTTTTTACTATGAAATAAAATGTATTGTAAAAATAAAAATACAGCATCTAAACAAAACTAAACAGATGTCTCAAAATGAAACCAAACCAGACTTTTTTTTTTTTTTTTTAGATTTTTTAACTCTTGTGTTATGTAGATGCTTCACTGTTTACGTTGCTCCCATAGAGATAAAATCAGACAGGCTGTGTCGTGATTGTTTACTCTTCAAAGAGTGCACAGATGTCACGGCTAATTAATTTTTACAATAAGGTGTGACGGGGTCAAAGTCAGTGATATTATTATTATTGTTATTATTGTTATTATTATTGTTATTATTATTATTTTTTTTTTTACTAAACTTGGCTGATGCATGTTATAATAGAACTGTCCCTGCTGGGATTTTTAAACAAATAGTAAAGTCATAAAGTGTTGGAATAATAATAATAATAATGATGATAATAATAGGATATAGCAGTGATTCCCAAACACTGGGTGAGGAAACCACAGATGGGTCGTGTGGGATTTGTTTTGGGTCCGCAAACAAATTTTGAAAATAAAGTTTAAATCAATATGATATCAGGTGTAACAGATGTGGCTGTAAATGAGTTGCTACTTCCTATTAGGTATATGTGCAATGCAAAAACAGAAGGTCCTTAACTAATTATTTACATTATTAAGTCATCTGTTGATTATTCATTTTCTCAACTAATCAGGTCATGGTTTAGTCCAAAAAAACCCAAAAACAATATTAACGTTTAAGAAGGTAAATCTGCTTTTATTTGAAAATGACTTTTCTGATTGCAATTTGTTTAGTGTTTTGTCAATGTCTTGTTTCAGCCCATTATATGAACATTAAATCTGCTTTATTTAACAAAATGATTGGCTGTGTAACGGCAAGAATCAGGTGATATATTTGTCCGACACAGGAACAACAGAACAATATATCGCGTTATATTTGGATACGATAAGCAAAGTGACTCATTGCACTTTTTCCCTTCCGAAATCATGACTTTTAAGGAAAAACTCTAATTGTAAAAGTAACAATATTTCATGCGTAATGCCTGAAAGTCCGCTGCCAACTAGTGGTTGGAGGTTTATAGGACAAATATGGTAAAAAAATTCTCCAATATCAAAGTATTCCTGGTTCTGCACTGTAGATGGCAAAGTGATGAAGAAATCTGCAAACTCTTTTAGCTCTCGTGGTCATGTGAGACTAATCATGTGGGATATGTACAGAAGATACAGGAAATAGCATATATTCAAGGATTGGTCTCAGGATTTTATTGGATCTTCCAAATAAAAATCAACACAAATTGGATAATTCCATTTTCAGTATCACACACTTGAAGCAATACCTGACACTGATACGGTTTAATTTCCCAGTTCCCTGTCTAGAATCTAAACTGAATCCTGTTGACTGTGTTAACAGTGCTGCCTTGGTGACTGCCACAGTTTATGCGCCGTTGCACTGTACCCTGACTGCGAAGCCACACATTTGCAAACACATTCTCGCTTTCAGGGAACCTGAATATGTAAAATGGAGCACTGTGAGGACGAGGACAGGGAGGTTGTGACCTCATTACAGTCTGTGCTCCCCCTAGGCCTCTTCCCCTGTCCCTTTTTTTTCATTGCACATGTTGGTTTGCAACAGCCTAATTAGTTTTGCCCTACTTTGATTGAGTCAGAGAACCATCACAGCATTAATCAGAGGCTCAGTCTCTCTGCACACAAGACTTTCCTGTTTATCCCAGCATTTTTTTTTTTTTTTTTGCGTCACTGGTTTTAGAGGAATCTCTCCACACAAAAGATGACGTTGTCTCTGTGTAGGAATATTATGTGCCGCAGCCTCACCTGTTGGCTTAAACAAAGGCCTGCAGGCGTAATTGCTTGTGTTAATGTTTCGTCCCGTGGGCCAACTCAGCTCCATGGCATCTGTCCCCCTGATTGTTGTTAATCCAAAGGCTATTTTAAGATTTGCAGAGTGGAAGATCAGTGTCCCGGCATTAGCTGCGTGATAGTGAGGCCACTCCTGAGAAGAGTGACAGTCTGTGGCAGATCTGGCAGTTCTGGCAGGACAGGCCCCTAATTTTCATAAGGCTCAGGCTCAGTCAGAGCACAAACATCCACCTCAGCCTCGTAGGTCAGTGACTCTCTGGATGACTCCTGGTAATGTTATGTGGCAGTGGTTCTTTCTTGGTTGCCAGTTTTCTCTCGTCTTGTTTCGCAAGGTCCTGATTCAATTTGATATCGATTCATGTGGAGATATTTCAAGTTCTGTACCAGTTTTGTTGGTTATGAAAGAGATTTTCACAGAACTATATAATAATTGTTTAAAATGTGGGTCAGCTAACCTGGTGCGTCATTACAAATATTAACAACTTTCCAAACTGAGTTAGAAATTCACCCCTTATTATATTGTGACCACACAGTTTTATTTTTCACCCGTTTCCTTCTGACAAAACCCCCATTTTATTTGCACTGTGTGGGGAAAAAAAGAACTGTTTAATAGGGGTGGGCGATATTGGCTTTAAATTACATCACGGTATTTCATCACGATATAGCAAAATCTACACGTGTGATGATATTTTGCACAATTTCAAAATAAAAGGGCTTGTTTTGGTATGTAACGTTAGGGGGGTGGCTCAGTGGTTAAGACCAGTACCCTGTGTGCGAAAGTCATCATGGTCGCAAGTTCGACTCCACCCCTGGCTGATTGTACTCAATTCCATAGTAACTTGCTTTGGATAAAAGCGTCTGCTAAATGACATGTAATGTAATGTAATGTAATGTAATGTAATGTAATGTAAAAATATACGGTTCACAAAAAAGAATACATTGATAAAACGTTCATGATGAAAAATGAATCTATAATTATCAAAACAAACATTTAAGTGGTGGGCCACAGGAAAACCACTGATGGGCTGAATGTGGCCCCTGGGTCACTGGTTTGAAACATTTGAATTAAAAACTTAAACCTTAAAAAACTATTCAAGTTCAAAATGTCCACATCTACAATTGCCACCAACTATTAGTAAAGTAATTAATGAGTTGTCCAGCAGAGGTTTAATTAAGAAAATCATTTATTCCAGAATAGAAACAATCATCTTATCTGATGTTCCCGTCTGGATTTAGCCAAAGCCGTTTGAAACCCCCACATTTGAAGCATAATGTAGTCCTTTAATTGCAGCCCGTTGCTTAAATGTGTGCCATAAAAAGTAAGTAATGGCTGTGCTAGTTAAACGTTGCATCGTTTACACAGCACAAGTACAATATTTATTGTCGCCATAAAAAAAACAGCGATATTTGTGGAGGAGAGAAAGATGCTACTGATGCTGCTGCTCAAGCTCCTTCATTTTCATGACTGAGGTTTATAATGGAATTCATTGTTAGAAACAAAAAAATGGAGCTGGTTCATAAACGACTGTTCAGACTCAGCATAGACCTGAGTCTATGGGGACTCAGTAAGGTGATAAATAGCAGCAGTCTGACAGACACTGGTATTTGACGAGACACTGACTGTGTCCTGTAAAGCTGTTTTTATGCGTTTGCAGCTTTTAATGAGGTTGGTTTTCTAATTGGGGGCGACTCCATTGCTTTGAATAAAGTTGCTGTTACATTTAGTTTGTCAGAGCAGATCGTGCTTCTTGTGACATTTAAAGTAAAATAAACTTAAAGTAAACTCTGAGTTTGCAAAATGGCCTTTTATTTGCACCAATACCGGGAAAAACACATTTCTGATTGACAGTAATATTGTACGATACCATAGTGTCCACAACTTTTAGACCAAACTGACTGTATTCAACAAATTTTCCCAGCATAAGAGGTAATAATGATACTTAAATTTTAATTCACAGCATGAGCTTCAAGTAATTTGTCACAAAATGTTATTATTCATTTGTTTTCATTGCAATCAGACATTGTTTACCAGTAAATCTAGGTTTTTTTGTATTTCTTAGAAGTTACTCTTCATATTAATTTGATCATTGAAGATAATATTTACTTTATTTAGTATATACTGTGGCCAGATCATCTTATTAAACTTCTTATAAGATCATAGCATGTATTTATCAACTATTTTGATTATACTATCAGTTTGTGTGTTTGTTTAAGGCTTTACAAGTTTCCAGGTTCTTCAATGTGAATATTTTGCGGAATTAGGTTAGTTGGAGACTACGTTAGAGGTGACAGTTATTAGCTACTACTCTACTCTACGTTTACATGACATGAGAAAAAAAACAACAACAAATGATTGCATTTAAAACCAGACTTGCATTTAAAAATACATGTTAACATGTTAGTCCAACAGTCAGTCTGAAATTGTGCTGTCTTTCCATCATGGTACGGTTTGGTACACTATGGTATGGTTTGTTTCGGTTTGGTACAGTATGGTATGGTTTGGAATGCATTCCAACTGAGAAAAGTACATTTACTTGGTAGGCAGTGTGTGAGCTGTGCCCTATGACCGCAGCAGCTAGCTGTGTAGCGCGTCGTATAGGTGCGACGGCAACGTACAACGACATTGAACGCAACCCAACAGACAACATTGGAGGACATTGCTTGCTTTGTCTCAACAGGACTTCCAAGTTTTGTATAAGAATAGACTGCCGGTGGTGAAGAAACACCGATTGCAAGGGAGTTGTCGCCCAATCAGCTGACTGTTGTTGGTGAACCCTGTTGTTCAGTCGTGTTGTTTCAGTGTTAAAAGTCTTTCAGCCGAAAACCGAAAATGCCTGTTTTGGCCATTTTCGGCCAATATGGTTTGGTGGCCGAATTTTCGGTGCATCTCTATTATTATTATGGTACTATTCTGAATGGAAACACAAAAAACATGTGCCAAAAATTTAACCAAAAAGAACCGTTCCACTCAATGAAAACACGGCTTGGGTGTTCTTTGCATGCCTCACAGTTCCCACCACAGCTAATACACCCTTGGTAGACAAAAACTTCAGACTAGTACATTTTTTGGACTGACAAGAAGACAAAGTTTATCCTCTCTCAGCTCAAAGAATATATTTTAAAAAAAAATGGAAGACTCAGATTGGTGCTCATCATGCTAACAACTAGCTGCAAACTGAACTGGCAATCGCCTAAATCTAAAAAGCTGAAATGGAATCTCCTGAAGACGGAGCGATGGGAACCCACAGGCAACATATTCTGCTTTTGTAGTAATTAGTTATCGGGTACAGAATTCAATGCCAGCTAACTTTGAAAACTTGTTTATTTTACTCACTTTTATTGCAATTTGTAGGCGTTCTCTGGAGTGGGTTGAGGCAAGGTTCATCAGAAAGTTAATGGGTCAGACATAGGGCGGGTTCCGATCGCGGCGGATTTAAAGTGTGCACTGAACTCTGACGGCCAGAAACGTGACACTGTTGCCGTACAGAAGGTTTTCCTGCCAACATGGAGGTCATGCGACGTCCTCAGTTCTCTTTAGACTCTAGACTCTCAGTTGGATACTAGTTGGAAAAGCAATGCTGATTTGTTGACCTGCTGTCCAGCAGCCTACACACACAACGCATCCCCGTACCACCATTTCTGACCTTCCCATCCATCTCCATTCCCCACAGCGACTGACCTGGCACACGGCAACAGGCTGGCAGGCAGTTCAGAGGCTGAGTATGCAAACACAAAACTTGTATTTGCAAACGAGCTTTGAAAATATGTAACTTTCCATGTCTGCTCTCACAGCCTTTCCATAATCCAACGCACACATTTGTATTAGTCATACATTTGACAACGAGTAACCAGGAGTTTGTCTTGCTCACACAGTCTGTTCCTCCACTATATTTTGATTCCTGCTGTCTTCAGTGCTGCCTTATTATTATGTGTTTTTACATTGCTGAGTAAGTTTTTTTGGGGTGGGTGGGGGGGGCGAGTGGCAGCACATCAACTTCTCTCCATGCAGTAATGAATCCAGTGTGTTTCACGGTCAGCAGCACAGATAACTGCAGCCTCAGTCTTCTGTTCTGGCGATTGTGGTGAGATTGAATTGGATTCAGCTGCTGGGGTCGAAAGAAATTCCTAAATAAATAATTTGTCACGACGGCGACGAGGAGGAGGAGGAAAACTGTTTTTAACATGAGCAGCTTTGAAAATGGTAAAATCCATAGTTGTAAGTTGGCTTTTACGGACGATCATTACATCTGTTCTGTAATTAAGGACTTTGAATCGCAGCCTATTGGTTAGGTGTTATCATGGTGATGGATTGCAGGCCTCCGCTTTAAACCGTGTTCTATAATTAGTCCAAGCGTTCTCTCATTGAGTTGGGCTTTGTCTCTTTTGTTTTACCTGGACGGCTGGAAGGGGACAGAAGCAGGACATGGCCCAACTTGTTAGGAACATCCCCCCCTTTCAGTTGTAGCAAAGAAAGCTTAAGGGAATTGTTCCGAGTGTGTAGTGAGGGAAGGTAAACGGAGATTTCATCTCACACTATTAGCAGACTTGTCGAAGCTTGTTGCAGTTCTTTAACCAAATAAGGAGCAAATAAACTTCCTAGTGTAGTAGTTCTTTATTAAACGGTTAAGGCTGAGACATTTGGGGAAAATATCTAATCAAATTGTGATTTGATGTGTCATTCTTCAGGTCAGTATTCACTGTGCGCAGTAGGCATGCATGGGCTGAGAGCCAGTTTCAATACTGTGGTATATTAACATGATATTTTTCATATTCAGGTGCGGCAGATGTAGATAAGTCCATCAGGATATAATGTTCTTATATCGTATGATATCGATATATATCGCGCTATAAGTCACATTAATATTTCTGTCCAACTTAAAGTTTCCCCTTTTACTCTGAAGTAGAGCCGAAACGATGAATCGATTATTAATTGATTACTAAATTAATCGACAACTATTTTGATAATCGATTAATCGGTTTGAAGCTTTTTTCATGATTAAAACAAGATTTCTGATTGTTTAAGCTTCTTAAATGTTAATATATTCTTAATTTCTTTGCTCTGGATAACACAGAAATCCTTAAAAGTTAATCATTTTGGTTTGTGGACAAAACAAGACATTTGAGAACATCATCATTTCCAGGTTTGACGAACGCAGATCAACATTTTTTAAGATTTTCTGATATTTTACCATATTGGACCAAACGATTAATCGATTAATCGAGAAAATAGTCCACAGATTAATCGATTATGAAAATAATCGCTATTTGCAGCTCGACTCTGAAGTGAAATGTAAAGATAGGAAAAGGTTTTGGTTTAAATATTGTTTATTTTTGTACAACATATAACAGTTGTGTCGGAGCCGAGCCGGGACTAGCTTAGAGTTAGCTCTGAGTTAGCTTGTGTGTTCTTCAGGGGAGGCACGGCACTGCTAGTGAGCGGCTATAAGCACCCGCGATCATACAGCAAACGCTGCATGAACCTGACGGAAAAGAGCTGCTTTTGGAGGCGGAGCCGATGTGGTTTCGCTCTCACTTCTGGACATGTTGGCGCACGTGGCTGCGCAATGAAAACATTAGTGCGCACTTGAACCACATGATTGTTTCAAAGCGATGTTTCTCCCATTGTCATTGGCTGTTTGGGTTCTGTCCAAGTTCTATGGACTGCTATGGTTTTTATATCGAGGAAAAGTGCTGTTGTGCTATATGTATGTCATCATGGCAAACATGCCAAGTCCGGCTGAAATGACTGATGAATACAAAAGTGGGATAAATACCTAGCTCCTCTAAAGCTATTATTTTTCATTTATCTTGCTCGATGAAGAAAATGTAATGTTGGGATATGATGAGGTTATACACGCAGTCGATCCATATTTGTGTTTCCAGTGAAAATGTGGCAGGAAGCTCTCTAACGAACATTTTAAATCATACTTTTACTCTGTCAGTTCATAGAAACGGACATTAAAATTATATCAGACTTTTTCCCTGCCTCACAGTTGTGATCCCATGTCCTTCGACCGGCGTACGCTCTCTCTAACAACGTGGGCGCCCCATGATTTAAAGCCGAGCGGAAGTGAAGAGACCGTTGTCGAGACGCTGTGCACATGTGCCGAGCATTCGCGGAATCCAGCAGGCAGGAGCAAAAGAAAAAAGAAAAACCCTTGATGTGTTTAGTTTATTGCCCTTCGCGTTCACGATTCCTCAACATGACCTCAATCTCAACCAGAGGAACATCCCAGTTATTTCCTCCAGAAGCAAACACATGTTCCGTGTCCCACATGAGGGATGTCTTGATATCTTTTCCTTATTTGTCTCTCCCGCTGTGTTCCCCAGGACCAGTATGACATCATCGAGAAGCACACACAGTCGGGCCTGGAGCTGGTGGAGAAGTATGTGAAGTTTGTGAAGGAGAGGACGGAGATTGAGCAGAACTATGCCAAACAACTGAGGTAGGCGTCGCTCTTCATGTCCCCGTGTGTGTGTGTGTTTGCGTTGGTGCATGTTTATGAAATGTCTGTGGGGTCTTATGACCACGTCCAGGGACAGAATCCAACTTGTCTTTGAAACACTGGCCTCATTCTGCAGCTGCTCGCTCTCTCTCCTCATCCGCTGTGCTCGCTCACTCGCTCTCCCAGTTGTCTCCCAGTCCACGGGCCCACATCTGCTGCAGTGCTGAGCTCCGCTGGAGAGGAGAGGAGAGGAAGTGGGAGCAGACTGGCACATGATAGACAGGATGTGGTCCGAGGGAGAGAGTGAAAGAAGGAAGAAAAGCTATTTTGATATGTTTATAAGCAGACTATTGTTGTTCTAATCCTGCGTTAAAGAAAAAAGGAGCCCCAGGCTTTATAATAATAGTGGAGTGAGCTTTCCTCATCTGTCATCCATCTTTCCAGCCTCTTCCCAGAGAGAATACAAAACATTGTTCAATGTTGACCCGTCATTTTCATGCACTTTCACTGTTTCACAGGAACCTTTCAAAGAAGTATAACCTGAAACGAGGCAGCAAAGACGAACCCGAGTGCAGGTGAGATGCCATCCTCTGCAACAGTGTTGTACTATTCTATCTTTAATTCATCAATTTGACTATTAAAATGAAACCAAATGACAAAAGTGGTCATAAACTCTACATTTTTTAGCTTTACAGCAAGCATCAGCTCTTTGTTCAGCTGTTTTTGGCCAAAAATGAGAAAACATTCATGGACATCAATGGACAAAATGATAAAGTGTTAGTATTTCAACGTTGCAATATGACATCATATATGCAACATTAGAGAGGGTTTAAACTACAATTCTTGCAGCTAGGCTGATTGAAAGAGACATTAATTCATTCTAATGTGTTTTGGTTTATTTCAAAACAAACGAGAGACTGTTGTGCACATGGAAATATTGAATATATAAAGTCAGCCTGTGTTTCACCAACACTTCACATTTCCATCACATTTCCTCTGCTTTGGCTTTGATATGAAAATTAGCTGAAGCTCATTAACATCCATCTTGCATTGTGTTAAAATTAGCAGTTTTTAACTAGTGTTTCCCACAGAAAAAAACACTTTTTCATCTCTGATACTGTTCCCGATACCACAGCCTCGAGTATTTACCGATACAAAATAGTCTGAGTTGTTAACAACTGTTTTTGCTGATGCATTTTCCCATGACATGACAAGATATTTCAAAACATAAGGCTACTCCCATTATGTTGAAATTAACATGAGTTAAAATGCTGCTTTGCTGCTTTTAGTTAAGCATTTACTCTATATGATGGTTTTTGGATGGATCCCACGTTTTCTTTTTTCCAATGTCAAATGTCACAGATGTTTTGACCTATAGAACTGGTTTACCTGGGTCAATTTGTATCACTGAATATTGCATTTTTATCCAGAATTCCAAGGTAAGTCGGGAAATTCAAAATAAAACCTTAAAAAAACTGTTTGAGTACAGCCTAGAAGTGCGTTGTGCAATGACCTACAGAGCGGACAAAGGGGGTGAGGTAATATTCGTTTGAGCATGATTTTTGTAAAAAGTGACAGCCGTGCTCAGGATAAAAACCTTTGGATTTAGTTTCTCTTGTGTTGAACATGCTGTACTGGAGCCGTTTAAATGCCCGTAGAAGGAAGCGGGAATTATGGACTCACCAGTTTCTTATCTTGACTTCTCTTTGAGCCTGTGTGTTTATCATCATATCAGTGACTCCATCTCTGTGTCCTCACGTCTCCACCCTTTCCTCCCTCCCGTCTGCTTAATGGTAGATTGTCCAGCTACCAGTCGTTTTTGGACATCCTGAATGAGATGAATGACTTCGCCGGGCAGCGGGAGCTAATTGCAGAGAACATGATGATGAACATTTGCATCGATCTCACCAAGTACTTGCAAGAGCTGAAGCAGGAACGGAAGATGGTGAGTGTGTGATGTGGAGACGACCCAGAGAGAACTGCTGTCATGTATTTACACATAAATGGGATCTCCCTAAAGTGTAAATAAACCCCTAAACCATTTTCCCCCCCAAGTGAAAAATAGTGTATATTTGTATCTAGTTATGTGATGCAGATCTTCACATTTTATTGTAAAGTATTGAAATAACACATTACATCTACTGCTTTTAAAATTTGGCTTTTTTTAGTCCACGATTCGTTACCTTCTTGTCCAACCAGTGCAAGGCTTGTTTTTCCAGACTCCTCCCCCTTTTATCAAAGCTAAGGCTGTCGCTTTGGTGATTGAGAATCTCATCTCACTGAGTCCCTCACACAGCTGCAACTTGGTAGCTCTGTCCCATTTAGGGACAGGGATCCTCCAGTGTGGAAGTCGTCGGCGACACCTTTTGAAAGCGGCCGACGTTAGCTTGGCTGCATAGGATACGTCTGGTTAATCCTTTGCGGGCCGACCATATCCAAGAATTTCTATGCGTGCTTAATGAAACTAATACAAAACTTGACTAAAACAGACTAAAAATGGTTTAACAAGAACAACACTACTGCTACTAATCTACAAAATGAAATATTTTAATATTTAAAGGAAGAATTGGTGTGCTGCCTGCTGGAATTCTTTGTCTGACGCTCTGGAGGATCCAGCCCCTTAAGTGGGACAGCACTGGTGTCAGATTTCACTTCCAGACCACTCCCCTGCACTGCTTCCCACGCTCCCTCCCTCCCTCTCTCTCTCTCAGCCCACTTTTTTGGCATTTTTGTTACCCTGTAAACACCCTCAACTGTAACTAGTACAATTTCCCCTCTTTTAACTGTTAATCTGCTTAAATTTTTTTTTACTATAATTTGTTTGATTTGTTGTTTTACATCTTAAAACAGACCTTTTCTCCTTGGCTTTTGACCCAGTACGAGACGTTGTTTTTCGCCTGTTTTTATTGTACAACTTGTGTTGTTTTTGTATTTTTTAATTGTTTGTTTTTAGGTCTAGTTGTGTTTTATATATTATGCTTATCCCTGATGTAACAGCGCTTTGTTTCCACTGTTGGATTGGATTGTAATATGTAATATGTGATATTGATATGAGGAGCAGGGTCAGTTCTATGTCGTACATTCACAGTCGCCCACAGTGGACGGACTGAAGGTTTCATAGTTTCTTTAACGTGCAATTTCTCCGGTAAATAAAACAGCAACACCTAGATTTAATCCACGCGAGCTCGCTGGTATGCGCCTGCTGCACCATGCTCAACAGCAGCCTGACAACCAGATGCCAGATGGGATTTTAATTTGGAGCGCACAGCTCGTACCGCAGAGGTGGAGGAGCGTAACGGAGAGGGAGGTTTAAAGGAGGAGCGGAGATGTGGAGCAATGTCACTGTTGTGGCAGGAAGGAAGCTTTTGCGCGGGGTGTCTCCCGAGGGGGAGGCGGGGATCGGGGAGACAGTGTTCCATTTCTGTTTGAGTTATGCTTTGTCTCCGTGTCGCCGGATTTGCAGAACATTGTAGCCACACAGAGACTCGCTCGCTTCAGACATGTTGTGAGCTGACACACTGGTATTTGTTTTTCTCGACTTGTTATGTCGTGCATTCAGGAGGTTGTTTATTACTCTGTGTGTCTGCCCTCGTCTGTACGTCCCTCCGTCTCAGTCTCTCTCCCCTCTGTGTCATCTGACCCTCCTCACACTCCTGTCTATTTTTATCAATGTCTCCAGTATCTGATGGAGGCCAAAAAGGCCCAGCAGAGTTTGGAAAGCACCTACAAACAACTTGACAGTGTAAGTAGATTAAAATGTTTTCTAAAATTCCCTTTTTTTTTTTGACGAGACGTTTGTAAAGCAACATTTTAGCCTGGATCAGACGATGTACAGTCATCGCCATCACTATTGTTTCCAACTTTACTATTTATATTGAGGACATTTGCCTATAGTCTAGAAAACGTCTCCCATTTTTAGACTCGGTATCAGTTTGTGATTACTGGGAAACCTCACAGCCTGAAATCTCTTTATTTATCTTTTTTTTGTTTTAAGAAATACAATATGTACATATTTTTCCATTTCTAAATGTGGCAATGGTTGCACGTGTCGCAGGATTTTCCTAATTTTTCCTTTTTTGCCTCTCTGTACACCAGAGTAAAAAGCGCTTTGAGCGAGAGTGGAGAGAAGCGGAGCGTGCGGCGCAGTACGCAGAGAAGACCGATCAAGACATCAATGCCACGAAAGCCGACGTGGAAAAGGTAACGTAGACAAACGTGGAGTCATAATGACTTGTGGTGTTGTGGACACTGTCCTCTCTCTCTCCGCTGTTGACGTGAGATTCCATGCAGAACAATGAGCGAGTAAAGTTAAGCAAGAGACGACGTGATGCACGGGAAATGAAAGATGTCCAGGAACTCTGTCTCACCAGAGAAAATGACTCTTACAAGTTGCCCTCCCATTTTGCACATTCAGTCTTTGAATTTATAGAAATTGGCTCTGGAAAGTACTTGAAAATGATGTCAACCAAGGTGTGGGAACCCTGGATTGCTGTGATCTTTTCTCAGCCAAATCACACTATTTGCTAATCCGCCTCAAGCTCGCTCCAGAGAAACGGCGATGAGGCAATCGTAGTGAACTAAAGGCAGTGGTGTGGACTTCTCGTTCCCCGCCCGGTTTGATTCAGAGTGTAACAGGTGAAGCCATGGCTGACGATGAAAACAGAATGAACTCCACCTCCATTATATGAAACATGGTTTGGCTTTTCCCCCCCAAAAAACAAGGCATAAAAAAACAGCTATTTGCAAAGTTTGCACAAACAAGGTTCGCACGTCGGACGGCAACGCGACGGAAACCTTTTCAACCACGTAAACACACGGGCGTCATAAACAACATGCTGCGAGTGAACCACACCACAGGGAACTGTAGACCCAAACAAACCACTTTAACACAGGTGTTTGATAAAAGCAGCGCGTTTACCTCGCAAAAAGCTGCACTGTACTCTCACCTTTTACTTTAAAATACAGCAAAAACTTGTTCGCTTACATGGCGACATAGTTTGGTTGCACTGTTTAGTAACTTTAATTCAAAACCTATGTATGACAATTGGAATCCGAGGCTGCTTATTTAACGTGTGTGTGTGTGTGTGTGTGTGTGTGTGTGTGCTGTTTGTGTGGTTCCAGGCCAAACAACAGGCCCACATGAGAGCCCACGTCGCCGAGGAGTGTAAGAACGACTACGCCTCTCAGCTGCAGAAGTTCAACAAGGAGCAGAGCCAGTTCTATTTTAACGACATGCCAATTATTTTCAATGTAAGTAAAAGTGAATATTAAAATGATCATTATATCATTTTAGCATCATAGTTCCCTCTTTTCTTAATTTATGTTCATATTTAGATATTTTGTGGCCCTTTTGTACCAGTAATAAAAGCAGCGGCCATTAAGCCAAAGATAAACTCCTCAGTTCATTTTGTGTCCCATATTGACATTTTAATCGGTTTCTCGATTCATTGATCAGTTGCTCCGTACATGGAATCTCAGAAAATGGTGAAAAGTAGTTGTTTTTTTCCCAAAATGATGACGTACTTAAATGTCCACAAGCCAAAGACGGCAGGTCAAAGTACCAACTAAACCAAAAAATATTAAAATTTAAGACAAAACACTTAAAACTAGAATATACAGTAAGATATAATCATTGGTACATGTTTAGTGTACTGTATGTTGTATTCTGCCTCAAAGGGGTTCTTGTACCTCTATCACATCATGAGCTTCATGTTGAAGAATACAGTGTGCTTTGTGCCGCGTGTTAGTCGACATGTCTGAGCATCTGTTGTCACTGCGTCTCCGTCAGAAACTGCAGGATCTGGACGAGCGGCGAGTACGAAAGTTGGCCCAAGGCTACATCTTGTTCTCCGACATCGAGAAGCATGTGATGCCCATCATTGGCAAGTGCCTGGAAGGCATGACTAAAGCCGGCACTAACGTTAATGAGAAGAATGTGAGTTGGTTTCTCAAAACGAATGTGGAGCGTTTAATTTCACGCGTCCCGTTTGGTTTTATGTGTTTGAAAATAACCCCTTTTTTTCCCTCCATAATTGTGTCTTTATTCAGGACTCCATGGTCGTAATAGAGCAGAACAAGTCGGGCTTTGAGCGTCCGGGAGACGTGGAGTTTGAGGACTTCAGTCAGGGCATCAACCGCGCGTCGTCGGACAGTAGCCTGGGGACACCTAAAGGTCCCATGGACCTTCTGGGGAAGAACAGGAGCAAGAACTTTTGGCTTTTCAGCAAAAAGAGTAAGGTAGGACAGTTTATCCTGACGACACGGGAGAGAGACGCATGTGTGACGTGTGTGAGTTTGCCTCAGACGCCGTTCAGACCTGATATTAACATCCGAGGATGGAGTTCAGTTGTGAATCACCCAAAATCACAATCAGAGGTGGTCTCTCTTTTAGGTTACATTCAGATTACCAAAGAGTCAAATTTGAATAATTACAGATCAGAGTTGATGTTTCACGTTCATAACGACAAAAGTCTTTTTCCCCTTTATTTAACCGGGCAGGACAGATTAAGAACGCATTCTTATTTAATGCAACCTGGCAAAACGCAGGGCATTTTGAGGGAGAGGGGGAAAGGGGCCATGAAACCAACTTTTAAATGCGACCACCCTCTCAAATGTGTAAGTAAAGTTTATTTATACAGCAGTTTCAACCAATTCAAATCAGCCAATTAAAAAAAAAAATCATATTTGTAAGAACACTCGGCACTGAAATGGGAGATGGAAACAATAAGATATACTTTTGTTTAGCCCATATGTTTGAAATCCTGAAATGGAAGCTGTGACAGCAAACAACAACACTCGAAAACTACAAAAAAGTGTCATGAATGTGGCCGCCTTCACATATACACATGATCTCGGACCAATTACTGATGTGACGCAAAGCTGACTTGAAACTCGCGATTGAGAGTCAGATTTCTGCGTCGACACAGACCCGAGTCCCGAGTCTCTTACGAGCCTGGTAATGTGAACGTAGCCTGACATCCGCATTAAAGACTCTCCTCCGCTGACACGCTGCAGCGTTGAATCCTGAACTACAAATCCAGAAAAACACAGAACTCTAAACGAAAATGGTCAGGAAACTTTGTTTGGGGACTCCCAAAAAATGCCCCATGACCCATCTGTGGGTCCCGACCCAGTGTTTGGGAACCCCTGTTATAGGTTTAGTATCCACAGGCTGTATCTGACCTTTAATATCAGGTCTGAACAGGCCTTTGGTGATCGATGATCAAAGTACGCAGGGCGACGAGTCAGATTAGTGAGTTCATGGCTGCGTTGCTGTTTGTGCCACGGAGTCAGGAAAACCCCCCTTCACACAGAGAACTCATGATGGACCTGTGGTTCTGGCTACACACACTACACACACACAGACACACACACACACACACTCCTCTCACCTCAAAAACTCGGTATAATAACGCATGTCGTTGTGTTACACGCGGGTTCACACGAGAGCACGGACACTTCTAGAGAAGGTCTTTTGCATGAGATTCTGTTCCTGGCTGTGAGTGAATAAACCCAACTGCCCGCCCACCTCCCCTCATGTCCCCCCTCTCTCTCCCTCTCTGTGCAAAGTGGTTTCCAAACTGGCAGTCAGCGTTCTGCTGCGCTTGTGCTTCCATCAGCACATGCGCCCAAACAACGCTGAAAATCACAAACACACGGCTTCCATTATACCGAGCATCATCACAATAAAATGTCTGTACCACACACACACGTGGGGGTGATGACACAGTGGTGACCAGGTCAGAAAAACTGGGTCACACACACACACACACATTCACGCTGATCCTGAGTTAAGAGTAGGGCTGGGTATTGAACTTAAATACTTTTGTGACTGTTGTCATTTGTCGTACAAATTCCAGACCTAAAGAGTCGATCATGACCACGTGTGTGGAGTGGAATGGTTCGGTACAGTACGGTGTATACGTATATGCTTGTAGTACCAGCCCTAACCATTCCATTTTTGGCACCCTTCCCTTCGTTCACTTCCCCCCGTGTTTCCTGTCCTCTGCTCGAGACATTTTTGAGAGGGGTACCAAGTCTTTTTTTTTTTTAGATTCAGTGTAGTCAAGTATTTCCGGCTTTAAAGTGCTACTTTAAGTGCCTGGTTACTGGGTGTGTGTGGTGGTGGTGGGAGGAGCAAAAACATCGTCAAACCAAAACATAAAACACAATTTGTGCCCCGCAAATGAAAATGCATTTACAGTGATGAAAAGATTACTATTTAAATTTAACATCTTTTCTTTAATCTCTGACAACATGGTCATTTTATGTCTTTAATGTAAAGTACGTGTCTTACATATATCACCTTTAACACCTTTAACACTTTGTTTCTTGTTGTTTCATGTTTTCAATATTTAGTTTATATATAATTTTTATATTGAAAATACTGTGGACGGTTGTTTGTCCTGTCCAGGGTTTGACTCTGCCTTTCGCCCCCCCTCCCTCATGACCCTCAAGTGGTAGCAGAGGAATGGATGAATGAATGAGTGAATGAAAATACTGTATATACTGTAAATGCACTGCAGTGCAGATATAAAATGTAGATTGGAGAGACAGAAGAAACTCTTTCTTCAGTAACTGGATACTGTAAGTTAATGTATTTTATAGTATCATTTAAGTTAGATTTCATCAAATTGAAATTGGCTGCTCTGATTTCCAAGAATCCTAATCGAAAGAATCATTCTGGAAAGCACTTTGAATCAATACAATACCCAGCCCTTGTCAGGAGAGATGACCACTGGTTACACGAGAGTCTGACCACTAACCAGCTCATGGTTCCCCCTCCTCCTCCTCCTTCTCCTCCTTCTCCTCGTCTCTGCATGTCGTTGTGGCTGCTCTGCTTCGCTCTTTTCCTGGTTCACACACACACACACACACACACACACACACACACTGCTGTGTGTGTCATCAGTCATGCTCTCCCAATTAGGCCTGTCGTCGTCGTCGTCGTCGTATGAATAGGAGGCTGCTGACTTTTTTATTTTTTTGGGTTTATGTCCGGCCCCTTAAACATTTCCACTCTCGGCCGCATTCCTGTATTTAGCCTCCTCGTAACTCTCCAGAAAACTAGCACCTACCCTCGGTAGATGTTCACATAATAATAGTGCTCCATTTACAACTGGCTGTATTTACACAAGTGGGGGCCGTGTTTCAGACACTCACTGGCGGACGAGAGCAGACGTGGAGGTATCGGCTTCCTCTGTAATTTAACTAATAGACTTTTCACTCTGACACACGGCTCGTTACTTCACTCCCAGCATGTTCTCAACTTAACCTCTTTCCCCGAAAAGGTCACACTGGGCCATAATTAAGCTCCAAAAGAAACTATACGCAGTGTTCCGCTCTGTTAAATGAGACGGGCCGGTTTAAAAACGACCACTCTGATGGTCACCGAGGCTCCGACTCAAGATTATATTCACCATCGATTCATCTGTCGATTTATTCTAGGGTTTTAATGTCATAAAATGTCATAAAATGACGTTCTCCTATGTCTTGTGTCCATAAACCAAAATGTGTCAGTTTTAAGGATTCGTTTTTTGTTAAATGGAGCAAAGAAACCAGGAAATATTTACATTGAAGAAGCTGATCTGACAAGGCAACACTTTACAGTACAGTACAGCAATAACCCAACAATCATATCATAAGAAAACAAATGAAATAAGTGGACCCAGATTATACTGGTAAAATAACATGTTATTTTACCAGGATAATCCGGGTTACAGTTTAGGAGTTAACATAACTGTTATACTTCACATTAAAATGGTTGTGAATAAAACCCTGATAATTACTGCATTATAAAGTTAATGTTACATATTTATTAACATCATACACCATGTTGGCTGTGCACTGTAATATAGAGTGAAATATGTATTGATTTTAATGCAAAACAAATGTAAACACACTAATAATTTAATGTTTATGTTTACTCTTATTATTATGCCCAGACACTTGGTTTAAAAACTCTAAAATATCATATAATGTGTGACACTAACGAATATGATTAACTTTTAATTTAGTTGAATAACCCTGTGGTTCAGTCCATCCTTCTACCTGGAGATTATTGGTTTTTCACACATGACGTTTCAAAGTGCAACAGTGATTAAGATGAAAGAAATCAATACAAAATCAATAAATACAATACGCTTTGTTCAAAAAAGAGTTTAAAAGGAATTTAGGAGATTTAAGGAGAGCAGAGGTGAAGAGACAAAAAAGATTAGAATAGGAAAATAAACAATTTTATTCCCCTTAAACAGTTGTGATAAATAAACTAGTGTGGCTGATGAAGTAATGATTTAGATTTTGGCCACATTAAGTAATTGTTCTAGATTTATTGAAAAAAGTCGTATAAAGACAGTTTTATGCATTAAACATTCAAAACAACAAATTTAAAAAACAACACGGAGACGGAACTGTGGGAAAAATCAACGATAACAGATTATTCATAAAGAAGAGTCAGTGTGAATTAAATTAAGATTAAAAAGTGTCAAAAAGAAGGAAAAAGAAAAGCAAATGTATTCAAAATTAATATGTTGAGTAGAAAAATAGGTTTGGATTAAAAACAAAAACAGTACAATAAAACAAAAAAGAGTGGCGTGATATGTTACAGATAAAAACAGATAAATAAATACCAGATATTTTGCATCAAGAAGCCTGTTGTTACTGTACTGTAAAGTAAAAGTTATAAAGTGTTAACTCTTCTTGCTTCAGAGTGATCGTGGTGTTAAATCCTCCCTTCCTGTCACTCTGTTCAGCCTGCGGTGACATTTAAACACATAAGAAATCAATAAAAGTTAAACACAAACACAACAGACCATAATAATCAATAACGTTATGTAATATAAATTAATTAAATACAAACGGCGAGTGCAGATGTTGGGCTGATGTGTCACTTGTCGGAAGTCGTGGTCGGTTTCTTTTATTGTGGTTTATGTGATGTGTGTTTTTTTTTTTAAACTGTGTGTTTGTGTACTTGTATACGCATCTTAATGAGGACCAAAAAAAAAGTTGTGAAAGTGAGGGCATTTTTAGCTGCTCCTCACATTCTTGTCACACCCTTAAACAACTGTTAAATAGGTTGTTATGCCGCTTTTCCACCACATGGTCCAGGCACGACTAGACTCGCCTCGGCATGTTTTTTTTTGCTTTTCCATCAGTGATAGCACCTATTGGTCAGAGAGTGTCGCCACTGAAGAATCGAAGCGAACAATGCTGAACTGTAGATCAGTGAAAAACACTTCAAAATCCCTGAAAACATGCGTTAATGTTTACAACATTTAGCAATGTCTAAAATGGAGGAGGAGCATTGAGCGACAGCACCGCTGAAAGTTGTGAATTATTCTGTGAACAAGTTTGTGTGTTTGTGTTGCGTATAAAACGACACTTTCATGACCCCGCCCACGTCGAAGAGATAACTATAGTAATGGAAAAATAACCAAAACCGCGTAGAGATGAGCCATGCCGAGGCGAGGCGAGTCGAGACGTGCCGGGACCATGTAGTGGGAAAGCGGCATCAGCATTGGCTCGACTCGCTTGGAACCTGAACCAGAACAGGCGCTATAAAAAACTATCACTAATGGAAAAGCAAAAAAACAACAACAACAAAAAGTAGTGGAAAAGCGGCATTAGTTGTGATGGTCAAAATGATGGGTCTCAATAATGCATCATATGAATGACGTGTCCTCACTAAGATATAAAAACAAGTGTGTGTGTGTGTGTGTTGATGAGATCTGTAGGAAATTCATGTGTTAGTAATAATAACTCTTTCATGCTGTCTGGGCTCATGTGCTGGGTTTTTTGCTTCCAGTGTTGTCTTCCTGGCTTGTTTTTTTGTTGGTGTGCTTTCAGGTGTTGACCGTGTCTTTTTCTGTCCCTTTGTCACCTTGTTTGTTTGTTTTTTGTCCTCCCTCCCTCCCTCTCTCTCCTCCCTCCCTCCTCCTCCTCCTCCATCCTTGCCACCAACCTCATGCCTGCACATCTCATGCTCGGGTGCTGGTTCTCTCTCTGTCTCTCTCTCGTATCCCTCCCTCCCCAGCTCTCTCGTCCCACGCTCCCACCTTTCTCCACCCCCCCCGCCCCCTCGCCTGCTAACGGACCCCCGTCCCCCAAGTTCGGCCGGGACCCCCTGTCGTACTGTTTGAAGGAGATCAATAAGACAGTCAAACCCAGAATCTCTTCCTTCCGGACGCTCAGGAGATCGGTGAGTCACCGGCGGCGGCGGCGGCGGCAGCCGTGGGCGGAGGAGAGACGAGATGTGTCACTGAATTCTTCACATGAATCATCACATTTTTTATTCTATTTTATTTGACATTTTTGAAATGGTTGCCGCTCACTGTGCACTTCAGCTCTGTGTGTTAGGGTAGGAAAACAAGAATCTCTCTTCTTTTTATTTTTATACATGTACTGTTTCCTTTTCCCCCCTCAGAGGTTTACTCCAGAGAGGATCATGGTAATATGTTATAACAACTCTGGTCTGTGTGTGTGTGTGTGTGTGTGTGTGTGTGTGTGTGTGTGTGTGTGTGTGGGGCCACCTTTCCATTACGGCGGCTCTCTTTTTTTTTCTTTTAGTATTATTATAATAGTGTTACAGTTTTTTCCCCTTGACAAAGCAAAGCGCTGCCTGCCCGAGCAGAGTGTCTGTGTTCAGATGACTCAGCAGCAGCAGCAGCAAGAGAATGTGTCTGTATTGGAGAGGTGGCCCCCTGGTGGTGGAGCGAGGCAGGGGCACATGGTCGTTTTAAAAACTATTCATTAGGGCTGAACGATTTTTGATCTAATTGTGATTAGAGCTGAAACAATTACTCGATTATTAGTCGATGACTAAATGAATCGTCAACTATTTTTGATAATGGATTAATTAATTAAGTTGCAGATCTAATTGGGATTTTTTCTGAACTTTTTAAAGTTTTCAGCTCAATATTTCTTGGTTTTTTTTTATTTGAAACAAAATGGACGTACTGTACTCTAATTAGAGGAATAAATATACAAATTGTTGTTAGTAATTACTCATTTAACTGCTATTTGTTTTGTAATTTGCAGATTTGGTCAGCCCTAATGCTGTGTCATGTTCACAATCAGGACTTTATTTATCATATTGCACAAAACAAAAAATGATTTTTTTCGGTGTGTGTGACGGTGTAAGGGTGGTGGATTTTTTTGGGTTCATTTCTTTTTTTTTTTTGTTGTTGCTGGTTCTAACTAGACTGAGATTAGGACATTGTGGATTATCCAGTGTGGACGTCCAGAGGCAAATAATCATGCTTTATTTTCATGTGGTCACTCCAGAAGTTGCTTATTGCAGGTCAGCCAGTTTATTGAAGTGGCTGACCTGGGGCCTTGGCCACATGGGGGTTACAGTGGCTGACATTGTTGCCTCACAGCTAGAAGGTCACAGTCTCAGATCCCGTTTTGACACATATGTGTGAGGGTTCTCTCCGGTTCACTCTCTGTCAAACATGCAAATTAGGGATTAGGTTAATTTAATTTTCAACACTAAATGATTTGTTTCAGGTGGAGGATGAAGTGGTAGAAAATGGATGGATGACCTTGGGCTTTCATGGTTTCATGTTGTCATTAAGGCAGTTTCAGCACTTGTTCATGCTACAGGTCTATATGTAATATATATATATATAAAGTGATAGAGACATTTTGACCTGTAGAGGGCAGCATTACACCTCTCAGTGCACAGCTGGCTGGGCGCTATTGTTGTTATTAGGAGAAGAAGAATTCTGATTCCCAAACGTTTTATTGTGAAATTTTAGCCCTGGATGTTACTTTAAAAATTACAACACTGTTACCAAGCTGGAAAGCACATTCAAAAATCAGATGGTGTTACCAAAATATGAGCTCCATTTATTTAATGAATAATAATAATGAATGTTATTTTACTGTAAATGTAAAGTAATGCGGTGTTAATCCACACTTCTTGTGATTTATTTATTATTTTTTTTCAGACCACAGTGACGGAGGACTTTGCACATCTGCCTCCGGAGCAGCGCAGGAAGAGGCTACAGCAGAAACTGGACGAAATATGCAAGGAACTACAAAAGGAAGTGGATCAGAGGTGTGTGTGTATGTTAATGTGCTTATCCCCCTGAGTATTAATAACCATCTTTGTTAGATGCTCGCCGGCGGATGGTGAGAGTCTAATATTCATGCCGTGCACATCAGTGTGTGTTTACGCCGCTCCTTCAGCTCTGCATGAAACCTAATTTCTTTCTGAAAGTCACTCCTCCTCCTCCTCCTCTTCCTCCCCCCTCTCTGCTTTGTTCAGCGAGGCCCTCGGGAAGATGAAAGACGTCTATGAGAAGAATCCTCAGATGGGAGACCCAGCCAGTCTGGCATCCCAAATCAGCCAGACGTCCCAGAACATCGAGCGACTGCGAGGAGAGCTCAACAAGTACGAGGTAATCGAGACACTGTCGTCATTGTGACGCTCTTGTTTGTCCTTTATATGAATGAATGAATGAATCAGAATCAGCGACACTTAATTAATCCCCCGGGTTACAGCTACTCTAAGACTAAAAATAGAAAAATGAAAGAAAAACTAGACTATAAAGGAGAGGGATGAGAATTATTCATTCATTCACTGCCACTTAACCCTCCACAAGAGAGTTGTGGGAGGCGCTGGAGACGATCCCTGCTGGCCAAAGGTGAGATGACACCCTGGACAGATCACCAGTCCACTGCAGGACCAACACACTAAAGACAAACAACCATTCACCATTTAAAGTGTCCAATTAACCAGACTCGAATCGAGTGTCAAAATGAGTTTGTAGTGGATTAATCGTTGCAACTTTTATATTTGTAGGTATCAGTGTGACTTGCACCTTTTGTAGAGTATCGTAACATGAGCATCGTACGTCGTTTAAAACAAGACATTTGAGAACATCGTCATTTCCAGGTTTGACAAACACGGATTAAGATTTTTTGACGTTTTCTGACATTGTATGGACCGAACGATTACTCGATTAATCGTGAAAATAATCGTCAGATTCGTCGATCATAAAAACAAACGTTAGTTGCAGCTCTAATTGTGCTTTTTCTGATATAAAAATGCATGTTACAAATTTTTTGCAATAATAGACAATAATAGACAGTTTTCAACTCAATATTTATAGTTTTTTTTTTAGATTTGAAACAAAATGGACGTACTGTAGTCTAATTAGAGGAATACATTTAGAAAATGATGATGATGATGACGACAACAGGAGGTTTTCTGCACTGATGCCACTTCCTTGTGTTTCTCTGTGGTCTGTGCAGACGTGGCTGTCTGAAGCAGGAGGTCGAGGGGAAACGCTGCGCTATAAAACTCACACATTCAACAACAACGGAGCTCATGACGTACAAAGGTAACACTGTATACACATCCTTGAAAGTTTGTGTTTAAATAGACATGGGGTCATTGGAAGTGCTTGAATTTTGTGCGCGAAAGAAGTTAAGTTGATATTGAGGGTAAATGTCGACCCTTGTTTTGTTACGACGCCACCTACGGTTTCATGCCCTGCGTTGCGTAGCGAGGTTGTGGACACTGTCCACTGTCTCTCTCTCTCCAATATGAACAAAGCAGCTCTTACAAGTCAGCACATTTGATCCTTGAATTCAAGGGAATTGGTCCTGGAAATTCCTTGAATTTGATTTCAACCAATGTGTGGGAACCCTGCTGGGAACACATCATTTATATAATGTTATGTTTTCATCAGCGTGGGCTCATCTGTATGTTCTGTTAGCCACTTCCTGTCGGATCAATCTGACTTTTAATCTCAGTAAGATTTATTCCCACTTAAATTAAGGTTAGATATAAGTGTACTTTGAGTATACTTCTGACAGACAATTTGATGCTGCACTGTACAGGAAACGTGTTTGTGTCTTTGTGTACAAACCTATCTTTGCGGGGACATTTTGTCTCTTTTAAAGGGCTTTTTCCAGGGATAAGACCTGGTTTTAAGGTTAGGGTTTGAAAGTTAGGGTAAGGGGCTGAGGAATGCATTATGTCTATGAGGTGTCCTCACTAAGTGTGTGTGTGTTTTTGTCCTTGCAGTCCTGATGGAGCTCACTCGGATGAAAGCACTCCCGATCCGTCTCAAGCCATCTACGCCGAGTTTGATGATGACTTTGAAGACGACGAACTGACCGCTCCAATCGGGAACTGCACCGCCATGTACAACTTCCCCGGTATGTCAACTACACGGGAACTCATCAGAACTCAATAGAGTCTGTGTATTCTTGTATCCTTAAAGCGAAAATAGTCCAATTTTCCGCTCAAAACGATAGAAAAAACTACTCTTTCTGTTTTCTTTTCAGAATTATTTGGGGGAAAAAGTCACATTTCTTGAATTAGAGTCAGAATTATAAGGGGGTACAAACATAATTCAAGAGTAAAGTCAGAATGTTTAGTTTTTTTTCCCTGAATTCTTTGAGAAAAAAAGGAATATTTTGCTATTCTGAATTTCGCCCAAGAAAGTCTGAATTCTGAGATTAGACAAATTTTTTCTCTCTGATGTCTGAGTTGGACTTGTTTTTTAGATTGGAGTCAGAATTCAGACTTAAATCTCAAAGTTCTCCTGTGTTTCCCCCCAGGTGCCAGTGAAGGGACCATCTCCATGCAGGAAGGGGAGGTGCTGGCTGTGGTGGAGGAGGACAAAGGGGACGGCTGGACGCGCGTCCGCAGGAACAACGGCGACGAAGGCTACATACCGACCTCTTACGTCACCATCGCCATAAACAAATGACAGACGCACACACAACGCGAGGAACGACAGAGGAAGAGATGAACATTTCATTCAGATGAATGCAGTTCTTACCGTGAAGCAACGCTGAGCGCGACAGAGAGAGAAACTGCTGCTGTTACAGGAACGCAAGGATTTTCATTTCATGAGAAAGTTTCCTCCACGTGAGCAGAGCGGTGCTAACGGTCCTAATTTCACCGTAATCCCATTTTTTCGCCACCAAAACCACAAGGTTATTTTCATTTCCATTGCATGCCACAACATATATATATATATATATATTTATATATTTCTTTTCCAGTGTTTCATTGAGCTCAGGTTCCATCGACGGTACAAGTGCTTTCCTCGTTCCATGAGGAGGAGGAAGAAGATGAAGATGAGTGCTGCTGCTGCCATCTTTACACTGAGTGTTAATAACAGTAATACACAAGTATATGGAAGAGGATCAGGGCCACATGTGAACCTTTATTTTGTAAACAAAATTGAAGTAGGCCAGAGTTCAGAGAAAAAGTCAGATTTCAAACAATAAAAAGTCCAAAGTCTGATGTCCAAAACATATTCTTAGAATTCTTTGAGAAAGAAAGTCAGATTTCTGAGATAAGACTCTGAAGTCTAGGAGGAAAAATTTGTAAAGTAGTGAAAAAAGAAATCACATAATTCAAAACTTTTGATTTTAAAATAACAATTCTGACTTTTCTGTAAGAATTGTCTGATTTTTTTTTTTTATGTAAACATTTGGCTCTAATCCTCTTCTGCACAAGTAGGACGTTACCTCACCTGTTCACCTAATTTCTCTCACAGATGGAGAATAATCTAATCTGCGGCTCCAGTGAGGCCACTTCTTGCAGCACATATGTTATTCTGGAGATCTTTAGTCACTTTCTTCTTTTAGTTCAGGCGTTTGCGTCACTTTTTGGGTGGCTGCAGCGTCCAAAGGCGTCTTTCTGTGTCCAGATTAGTTACAGACGCGTCTAATCGCAGACAATCTCTCCAATAATCATCATCATTTCACCGTAAACCGTAGCTGTTTTTTTGCCTGACAAAACAAATGTACTAAAATAATTTATTACAAATGTGTAAAATAATATTTTCCCGTTGGACAGAAGTCGTACTTTTGTATTTGAGGATTGGAGGTTCTCACGTGGATGATCTCTCCCCCCCCTTTGCACACTTAGTGGACAGTTTGTGGCCACAAAAGGGAGTAAATGAGGCACATGTCGAGTGTGCTGCATTAAGACTATTGTATTTATGTAATAAATAATATATATTTTAGCTATCACAACACCACTATTGTCTTACTTAGCTTTTTTTAACCATTCAAAATGAAGACGGTCACATTGTAAGAGCAAACTAAAAGACCCTCATGTTGCTACTAGTGTTTTTGTTTTTAATCTTTCCTTTTGTTTTTGCTTCACAATTTTCACGCCAATCAACGTCCATTTTATTTTATTTTATTTTATGTGTTGTTATTGAGCCAACAGGAAGCAGTTACTGCTCATGTGTCTTTGGTGCCTTTCTGGTTAAAAGCATAATGTATATACTTCATTTTCTTTTTGCATATAACATATTTCATTCTTTCTTTTTTTGTTTTTTTTCCAAGACTAAATAAATGCAAAGCACATTTCAAAGTTAGAAATGGTTAATTCATTTCATTTCTGGGCTTAGGACAAAATAAATATTTGACGCTTTTGTGGATTTTAAATAATAATTCTACTCGTGACAATAACTTGTGTTTATACAATATTTATAATATAGTATATCGAGTGGTTTCCACAAAGAGTTGAAATGAGAAAAACCTGCGAAGCCTATTCTGAAGGACACAACGGTTCACAAACATGCGAAAGTTTAACAAACAAACTGCCAAAATTAAGATTATCGTGCAGAAAAACTTCAACAGGGGTCTGAGATACTTCACTGGCAGAAAAACTGCACTTAGAAGCGGGAATTTTCGAGGAAATTCAACGTTTTCCTCGAGATTTTACGAGATTAAGCTAACATCCGCTACTTCCGGTCTCTGTAAAAGAATAAAAGCACTTCCGTATAAGCATTTCCTGTCGACGCAATATTAATAATATTGATATAAACAGGTGATAAACACACTACAAAACATTTTTTTTAAAAAAACACCATTTAAAAAAGTAATTATTAATTGCATTACATTTAGTTATTGAACCAAACTTTTCACAACAAAGTGTGACTGAAATGTACAATTATCTCATACTAGATGAAAAACATGCACTTCTGAAATCCATTTAAAAGTTCATATACATTTTTTGTGGGATGAATATAAGCAATAAGAAATGCCATAAACTAAAATGCTTTTATGAATGTTAGACCTGATAGAGACAGTTAAGTCAAGTTTATTTTTTAAACTAAAACTAGGGCTGCAGTTGATTCATTGATTTCTACATCAATCGCCAACTATTTTGATAATCACTAATCTAATAATCTATTTTTTTCAAATAATTAAAACAAGCTGTGATGATTTTCAGCTTCTTAATTGTGAATATTTTCCAGTTTCTTTCATTAAAACTTGGTTCTGAGAACATCGTTTTGACATTTTATGAAACCAACTTGCACACAATATTAAAATAACCATAAAAGAGACTACAATTATTGGCAGTTTTGAGGTTTTGCCAGTAAAACATAATATTTTCTGTAGATGAAACTTATTCAAAATGTGTATTTTCTTAATCTCGTCCATGTGCTTCTTTTTAATAGATGACCATACCTTTTCTTCTACCTTTGTAATGGTTTTTAACTTTTGCACACTTTAACAGCCACTAATTAATGAATCCACTCGCAACTAACATGGATTCCAGCGCTTTTCCTCAGCGTTATCCGATTAATTTTTAGATGCTATAAACACCATGGAAACTACATTTAATCTTTTTAAAAGCACATCCAATCATCCCTGAAGCATCAATTGTTATTACCTCATGTTTAGATTTGAACTCTTTATGTCTATGGCCCCACTTAACTCAACTTTTATTTTCGTTCGTTCAATTTGTGCAATTCTTTCAGTCCATCTGCTCCACAAATATGAACTGACCAGTGCACGTGCAGCTCACGCACAGTAGGTGGCACTGTTGCGTCATTTCTTTGCCCCCGAACTCACAGCTCTGCCATCTCTGTTCCCCTCAGTATAATTATGTTTTCAATACAGGCCATGGATGCCTGATTAAATTGCCCTGGCTTTAAAAACCATACTGTTTATAATGTCTAATTAATAAACCCCGAATTGGCACGCGACCCACTCTCACCTCCACCTGACGAGAGGAGAGAAAGACCATGAGAACATGAGCTTCAGAAGAGTGTGGATATTAAATGAAGTTTCCAGCAGACGGAGAATTCGCTGAGGTAGTGCCGAGTGCTCGGTTCGTCGTTTGTATGCGACGCCTTTGGTGTCAAGATGCGTTAAAGGTCATTTTCTCAATATGGCAACATCCTGGACACGTCTGCAGCTGTGGGGTCAGAGCAGCAATGCATCCTGGGACTTCAGTCCAACCTGGAAAACGGCACATAAAACAGTAAAACACCTGTTTAGGACCTGCATTAGGCATCGTTCACTCCTGACCACTCCCTAAAGAACAGATTAAAAAAAAAAGAAGTATATATATATAAATAAACAACAGATCTTTCTCTTCCCGAATCCAGATGTTGTCGCAGACAGGAAATGAACAGAATGGCAGACATCAAGTTATTCGTCAAAAGTGATGTCAGAATGATAAAAGCGACAATCATAAAACAAAAATAGTTTTAAATCTAATATATATTATATTAGGGGTGGGTGAAAATATTCGATACCCCAGGGCAAATAACTTAACAAATTAAGATGCTCTAGAGGCTTTGTAATAAATTTATCTCAATTAATCGCATATCAATATTTGACACGAGAAGCAACATTTTTCAATTGATTTTGGTATATGACTTAATCAATACACATCTGAACCTGTTCAATGGGATTGAAACATGTTAAAATCTAATGAGTTTGGTGCATTATAAGAGACAGGGATTTCTTGAAAATGTGATTTCATCACATGGTAGATTCTTACCATGGGAACACACTTGCGTCATCGCCCACCCATCACGGAAAAAAAAATCAGATTGATCCGTTAGAAACTGTAGACAGGAAGTTGCTCAGAGTAGGACAAACTTAAGGTAAGAAAAACAAAAAACACTTAAGGCATCTTTCACTCCTGACCACTCCCTAAAGAGCTGCAACTAAACACAAAAGAACAGCAGTAGCTCCAACAGTTTTGTGTCCTTTGTGCATCATTAAAGATTGTAGCCTCTTAAAAACAACAGAGGAGAAGAGTTGGTGTAATTTCACTCGGTCTGTCACTGTTTACTGTTAACTGTTAACTACACCTACCATCCGTCTCGCTGTGACAGGGATAAGACTGAAGCTGCTCCACTGGTTTGGAACAAACGCACGTCTATCCCCGAAAGATCGGCAGGGGAAAATACAGAGTATTTACCATAGATTTACAAGATAATCTCTCCTCTCACTGTGTCTCACATAATTCACCCACCTCTTAGAAACGGGATAAAGATGTTAGATATGTCTGCCGTATTAATCTGGGCTTCACTAATCCATTTACAAAAGCCCATTTAAAAACAAAAACAGAACAAAACAAAAAAATCACTGTAAAAACATTTATTGTACTTTCTTCTGCTGGCGAACGCAGCTATAAAAGATTTTTAACGACTCCTCTCTGGGCTCGTGAGGGGAACCACAAAGCACCGCTGTACAGGCCTTTTTTCACCGGCAGACGTTCTGTCAGGTCGCAGTAGGAAAAGCACAGGTGTAGTTAATGAATTAATGATGGCTGAGTTCCATTTAGCCCTTTTTGGCCCTGTTTCAGAGGACATGCTGGTTCACCGGCACACTGTCCTGCCTTACTGGAACAATGTTAATGTGACCAGTGACACTAGTTCTCTTCGTCTGTCTATCCATCCATCCATCCACCCATCCGAGTACTCCATTTATTCGCTTGAGTAGATGTTTTATTAATGATTGCATTCATTAAAAAACGAATCTTTCCACTCCAACGACAACCTAATTGCACCTATTATCACTGTTTTGAAAACGTCTCTGGAGTCGGTGATGATGTTAATTTTGAAGAAGTTATCGAAGTCAGCTAAGTGCTCTGAGTGGAGGAGATTCTGTGGAACATCTTGTCAGGGCTAATACTGAACATATTTCTTTAGAACGGGGACGCCACAAGCTGTCTCTGGAATGACCTGCACCCGGCTCCACGTGTTTACAAGCTTGAACAGAGCATAGTTTCTGCGGTACAGCGGTTCGGTTTGGTACAGTTTGGAACGCTAAAGCCCTGGGTCAGGGTCAGTGTGGGTTGTGCTCGATGGCTACATAATGTGACCGGTGGGAAGACATCTAGCAGCTCTTTGTGTCCCGCTTTGTCTTAACAAGACATCAAGATTTGTTCAGCTGATGTCGTGGGTGGAGTCGGCCTAGCTCCACCCTGAGCGTACCAGTTTACTCTGGTACCCCAATGGAAAGGTGCTAAAGAATGGAACAGCTCGCTCATTGGTGGAGTCTCACATCAACGATGGAGAGAGACAGTGGACAGTGTCCACAACACTGCTAGTAATTATGACTCCACGTTTGTCCTGCATAGGCCTAGTCTACATACATTAAGCAATGCAGGGCATGAAACAGTAGGTTTCAGTTTTTGGTTCCCTCAACGTTTAGGTTCCTACCTAACCCAGAGGGAACCAAAAACGGAAACATTCTCCTGTTTCAAAAACTAACGTTAGGAAAACTTTATGTGTCCCCCACAGGAGAACCTAGGTGGGGAACCTTCAGGGAGCGTTCCTGCAACTAAAAGATAACATTCCCAGGACATTCTGGGAACCAAAAATTGTTAGCTGGGGTGGTGTTGTAACAAACAAGGGAGATATTTACCTAAAATATCAACTTAACTTCTTTCTGGTACAAATTCAAGCACTTTCAATGACCCATGCAGATTTTCAAAAACATTCAAATGGCCTTGAATTCCACCCCCCCAATTCAAGGATTTAAAGGACCCGTGGGAACCGCGTTAACTTCACTTCCGGCGTCGAGACCCGCCCCCCTGTCACATGCACCTTCAGCTAATGGGATCCTAGAATCCTTTAAAAAAAAAAAAAAAACGTTTAAACCGTTGTCAACGTCAGCAGGGAGCTTCGCGAGACCGCAAGTCTTCAAACATTCACGTCATCATCGTCATCTCCTCACCTTCAGTCGTTCACCAACTCACCCGTCCACGAGACTGCAGCCGAACACAACAGGTGAGTCCTTTTTAAACTTTTAACCTCTTTTCTTCCTGACAGCTAACAGCTAACAGGTGAGTCCGTCCCATCACAGATCGTATTTGTTTGATAAGATGGTTACTCGCATGGGGGAAAAACAAACAAACCAATAACTGTCACAGAGAGCAGAGCAGAGATCTGCTATGAGACAAAATGTGAGATGATTTTACTGTTTTTAAAAACGCGAACTGAAGGGGAAAAGCCATCAAAGATCGTCTATGGCGTTCTGTTTTGGTAAGATGTCTCACTCTGAGCGGGTTTGAAGTGAAAGTGAATATTATGTAATGTTTCAGCATTTTATTTTTGGGGGGTTTCTTGTCTTAATCTCACACAAATGTTGAGACATTTTTTCTATGATGTATGAGATTATAGATTCCTTTTGGATTTAGGGTCATAAAAACTATCATCTCTGTGGTCTAATCTCCAGACTCCTGAAATTGTCAACGCAGTACAGTCTCTTTGCTGGAGGCAACAACTTGCTTGTCAGAGGAATATGTTTTTTTAGGTCGAATATAATGAGCCGCACTGTAAAAACAAACCGTCTTCTGGTGGAATATTCAGCATCTGTGTTTTGTGTCAGCCCCCATAAGTGTGTGAGTGATGCATCATATGCCTTTTATTATCTATCGCAGGTGCTGCTGTTACAAAATAAGTAATTATTCCTGTGCCTGCTGCACTGCAGGTGATTAAAGATGTAAGAGCTCCGTCTTCCAGCTGTTGCTGCAGGAAATCAGACAGAGATGGAGGGAAACCTTTACGATTTCCAGCAGATACGCGTGGCTCGAACGGTGTCCGACTGCACGGTGTTCAACTACTCGGACAGACAGCTTACAAGATTAGCAAATCAATAAAGGCATGATTAATAGTTCAGAGGGTGTAGGGCTTTTTGTAAAATGCATGCATAATGACGTTCATGAATAAACAACAAACCACTGCAGCTGCTTTGCACAGACTTGAATGGTAACTGCACTGTAGATTTATAAATAAAAGTTGCTGGCATTAATCACTGCCTCTTGTTCTTCCCTGCGGCAGAGCTTCAGGCCAGTGTTCTCTCTCTGTTTTTACGACTTCTGTGTCCTCGCAGCCGCTCTGCTGAAGCTCGCTCTCGCAGTCCCACGTTGGTGGCGTTCTGGATTCAAAGGGGACTGTAATTAGCTCCACCCACTCACAGGCATTATATGTTGCTACTGTACATTTCTGGAAGAAGAACTAGTAAAGAACTTTCTTCCTCTTCTCCCTTTATTTACTTTTAGGGCGGCAACTAATGACTATTTTGTTGTGAATCGAGTAATCGTTTGGTCCAGAAAATGTTGGAAAGGAAGATGTTTCTTGAATGTCTCAAAATGATTCAGTTTTAATGATTCGTTTGTCGAATTGAGCAAAGAAATTGGAACATATTCACATTTAAGAAGCTGAAGCTGGTTTTAATCATTGAAAAAACACTCAAAATCGATGACGATTAATTTTGTAATTCATTCATAATCGATTAATCAAATAACTGTTTAATTACTTTTTTCATCTTTCTTGTGTTCCTTCATTTATTTCTTTATTAAGGAATAAAGAAAGGAATTTGTTTCTTTATTTATTTATTTATTCATTCATTCATTCATTTCTTAAAATCCCCTTTTTTTTTAGGCCACCTGTGTTTGTTTTTGATAAATATAGATTATTGTCCCTCATAAATATTTTTTTTTTATTGTGACTGATAGATCTTAACGTATCAAAACACAATTTTAACTTTAAAGCTGATAAAATACCGAGTCGTTTCTCAACGGTGTCTGTTTGGTACTGAGGTAGTACAACTTTGAAAAGCTCCGACGATGTGGTTCTCCAGTGTTTCCACATATTCTAGCTTAACGGCAGGAACATAAACACGCACCAAAGTTGACTTTTTTTCTCTCATCATGACCAGTGAACACCGCACTTTACCCACTGGCATCACGTTGAACCAGCTCCAACTTTTCTTCTTTTTCCACAGCACAGTGTTTCAACAACAAGCCCTAAGATAAAATATTCACATTCAAACAAATGCGAGGTTATTCATACAGGAAAAAATCTCAATCTGAAGGCTAATGTATTTGTTTTCAATGCCAAGTTTGAATTCGTCTTTAGAGAAAACACAATTTTCTTTGAGCGTTCTTGAAAAACAAACCTGTTTTTCTGCCCTTTATGTTTCTACGATGTTTATGGTCATGAATGTGCGTAAATGTTTAAATCTTTCTTGTAAAAAATATCTATGCAGTTGATGTGCTTCCGGCAATGAATCACATCCTTTTTTTTGTTTTGCATGTAAAATCTGACCTTAAGTACCTGGCAATGTGACTGAGGAACTATTAAATCAAATCACCTCCATTATGAATAAATGAAAGCGGATGACCTTTTATGGTTTGTCCCATAACTCAGTTAGGAAACAATAAATCATGTAAGTTGATTTACTGTTCTCGAAAAACTGAAGCTCAACTCGGTTTGAAAAGAAAATATCTGAAAGAAAATTGGCTAAAGGTCCCTTTTTTGAGAGGGAAAAAGTACATTGTCAAGCGTTTGAGCATTTTTAAATTCTGCTTATATTATCCGCTTCCCCTTTGTGAAAATCTGACATCTTTTTATACACACTTCATGAACACAAAAAAAACAAGTCAAGGAAAATATGAGCTCAAGCCAAAGCAGAACATTGTCACATAAGAATAGGGAAGTTACTTTGTCAGGAAAACAAATAATGTTCACTCATATGATCTTTCATAAGTCACAATCTGTTGATGGTGTCAGGGATTTTTACTTCGAACACTGGAAGGGACCACATATAAATGTCGATGTCAGGGGTCGGCAACCTCTGTGACATGGGAGTGCCAGTTTGACATTTTCACTGTGCCACTATCAACAATAACACAAAGTTCAATTATGACACAAAAACATTTCCAATATACCTGGGATTTTATTCCATTCATAGAGCACATCTCAGTGCTGTATCTGCTCAAGCTTAATAATAATAATAATAATAATAATAATAATAATGATGATGATGATGATAATAACAATGATGATGATGATGATGATGATAACAACAATAATAATAATAATAATAATAATGATAACAATAATAATTTTCAGAAAAAACATCTTAAAAAAACACTGCGTTTAATAAACATTGCTCTGTCTGGGAAGTTAGGCCAAACCAAAATTGACACTACAGTACCTCGTCTTAAAGCCTGTATCTGCTGCCACTCAAACCCATGAAGTCACGACACAAAGTGAGGAACACTGAGGTGCCAGCGTGCCAGTGTTTATGCCGCAGAGTGCCAAAGGTTGCCTGGTTACCCCTGGTTTATTTAAAATGCTCGTATTTACACGTAAATGTTTACGCGCTGGTCGGAGACTCCTGACTTCTTGTGTCTTCAGTATGAACGCACTGCTGTCTGTCTTTGAGAGATAATTGGTGCCACAGAGCAAACTTTGACAGAGCTGGAAAAGTCAGAGTAATGATCCACCTAAAGCCCAGCACTGTTCTTACACTTTTTAAACATAAATTTAAAAGAATATTTTTCTGAGTTCTGATAATACACCGGGCAAGAGCATAACCTAATTTTCCCCCAGCAGCTTTGTGTTTGATAATTTCAGTGATTTTGGAACAACATCATTTTCTCTGTTGCATATTTTGTGTCTGTTGCCTTCTTAAGTAAATAAAAAGCCTATCTATCTATCTATCTATCTATCTATCTATCTATCTATCTATCTATCTATCTATCTATCTATCTATCTATCTATCTATCTATCTATCTATCTATCTATCTATCTATCTATCTATCTATCTATCTATCTATCTATCTATCTATCTATCGTCAACATAACCTGTCTCATTTACAATATCCAACAGTAAAGTTAATTTAATAATGATCTTTCACTTAGATGTTAGCAGCTCGACACAGAAAGGAGGTCTTGTTATCATGATGTATTTCATATACATTACATCTCTGCAAATACCTCTGATAGTTTTAATGATAATTACAGGTTTTAACAGAGATTCTCTCTTTGAAGTGTCTTTGAAAATGTCACACTTGTTGTCACTTCAGTGTTATTTGTTTTAATTTGCTTTAGCACATGATACCACAGACTGTCAGGTCTTTATCTGTTTTATTCATGCATTTGTTTGCATTATTTATGTGCTCAACTAGAACCCCCCACACACCACATTTCCACTTGATAGTTTGAGTCACTGACTTATTTGCAGCTCGCTGAGCTCAATGGAGGATAATATAAGCAGCACTAATGTCAAGCAACAAGACATGATCATGTTGTGAATGTATGCATGAACTAATTGTGGACAAATGTGCATAGGACTTGAAAATCCAGAACCCACACGAGCATCTCATTACAGTCCAATTTGTCTGGAATACAGAGAGCTGGTAACACACTTTAAAACCCTGCATTTTCTCTGCTGTAAAAAAAGATCTCATTAGTTTCTCTTGCCCTCCACAGTCGGTCAGTTCTCTCAGGCAGAATGCAGATCCCTCCTCCCTCACCAGGGTCGAACACCCAAACTTAAAATACGGGCCACAGCCATCTCCAGCCTAAATCAAATGAAATCCAGCTAATTAGCTGCGCTTTTATGGGAAGGGGGCGCCGCATGGCCTGGAGACATGCTTCCTCTGGGAATCAATTCAGCAAAGACACATCAGCTCTAAACGAAAGCGCTTCTTTCCTTTATGTTGGGCTATAAAGCCGCTCGCCACCGTACAGTAACCTTTCCCAGCGGCTGGTCAGTCAGACTCTCCTGCTGCTGCAAACGTCTGCTTTGTTTTACAAACTACAGGTTCAAGCTGGAATAAGCAGGAACGCCTAGTTGATATTTTGTCTTTATGAATCAGATCCCTATTAGCTGGTCACTGAGGTTCCAAGCGAGCTGAGCCGAGACTAAAATGTGACTAAAAGTGACGACATGAAATCATGATTGTCCAGATAAGTTAATAAACGCATGTGTCAGTCAGTCAGTCATCATCTAACCGCTTTATCCTCCACCAGAGGGTCGCGGGGGGTGCTGTGCCAATCTCAGCTACATCGGGCGATAGGCGGGGTACGCCCTGGACAGTTCGCCAGTCCATCGCAGGGCCACACACAACTAGAGACAAACAACCATTCACTCTCACACTCACTCCTACGGTCAATTTAGAGTGTCCAATTTAACTAATCCCCACATTGCATGTTTTTGGACTGTGGGAGGAAGCCGGAGAACCCGGAGAGAACCCACGCACACGCGGGGAGAACATGCAAACTCCATGCAGAAAGGCCCTTGTTCCAACCAGGGCTTGAACCCGGGTCTTCTCGCTGCAAGGCGAGAGTGCTAACCACTACACCACCGTGTGGCCCACGCTTGTGTCATTATCATTATATTCCTTTTAAATCTTGGCTTACTGGGCGCTTCAGTGATCATAGTTGATAACTTATTTCTTCCGCCAATCCTTCCGTTAATCCGTAAGTTAAGAAAAAAACAGATTTTTTTTTGTGACGGTTAGGTGATCGCCCAAGTATGTTCCCATTCAGACTTTCAAGAAATCCCTCTCTCTTTTAATGGGCAAAACTAAAAGGTTTTAAAAACATTTTAGGTGCAGGACGTAAGACAAAGTCACTAAGTGCTTCCAGTGATTTCTGCCAGGCTGTAAACTGCCACGTGTAATGGTGCCCCCGACAGTTCAAAGTTCTCGATCTTCACCCTTCTTGCTGTCACTTCATAATCTGACATAAACCAGTTGAATGAAGAAATGCCAAAAGTGCCTCGATGGTGAGGTGTCAGGAGTGAGGATGAGGAGTTTGTGTGTTCTTTTCCCCGTTGGTGGTAAATGTGCTTCTTTAAATAGCTCTGATTAATTGGCGGTTTAAATTGGACGGGAGGAGGCGGCAGCGGCGGCGGCGGCGGCAGCAGCCGAAGTCTTGCTCCTCTCAGCCAGTCATTTAGGGGAGTGGTGCCTGTGTCAAAGGGACACCTGGCACTGGGTGACTCAGCCGCCGTGTGCAGCCTCTGCCGCATCGATTTGACAAAAAATCCTCTTTGTGTTGGTGTGTGGTTACTGTAGGTGCGTACACCATATCTCTCAACTCGCTCTATGCTTTTCCTTTTCTTCTTATTTATTTATTTTTGCTCTTTCTCTTCTGTTGCATCACTGGCCCCGTTTCCTCTATATAGTGACTTATTTACGGCTCCTCTTTCGTATTCTCAGCTCTCGCGGGTCCGTCTCATTGTTTCTTGCACAGTTTTGCATCACCGTGAGACCCCGCTTCACCCCTCCCGTTCACACAATTTATCAATAATTTCTTGTTTCTCAATTAATATCGGTGTCAGGTGGGAATGAGCGGTTTACTTTCTTGTATGGCTATGGGCAGTTACTCAACAGCAATATAAACAGTGCTGTGCAAAAGTCTCCGGGCGCCACCTGCTTTGTTGTTTTTATCCATCCATCCACTTTACTACCTCTTTATCCTCCACGTGAGGGTCGCAGGGGGAGTTACAGTCAATCCCAGGTGACATACAGTGAACAGGCGAGGTACACACCCTGGACAGATCCACAGGCAGTCCACCGCAGGGCAATCGTACAGAGATGAACAACCATTCACTCACATTTGGAGAGTCCAATTAGCCTAATCCTCAAATCTGTACGTTTTGATCTGGACTGTTTTGAAGCGTAAAACACTGAGAGAATCCATGCAAACCCCACACAGAAAGGTCTAAATGGATCTACATTGGTTACCTTACTCCCTCCCCACAGCAAGAAGGTCACCAGTTCGGCTTAAGGTAAGTGCTGGGACAGAAGATACTCTTGGAAGAGCTTCTTCTGTCCTACCACTTACTTAACCCCCTCTCCTGCACGATCTCCTTCTGCACCTGGATTCACTTCTGCACTCTCACCCGCTGTCAGTCCACTGTTCCTATCTAGTGGATTTCTCTCCAAGACCTCCGCTATGTAGCTTATTTCTCTTTCGTAAGTTGCTTTGGATAAAAGCGTCTGCGAAATGCTTATATGTAAATGCTGTGAGGCAATAATACTGGTCATTTGCACCACTCTGTGGCCCCTTCGGATGTTTTTTTATGTCTGTCAAACCATCACTGGCATTTGGACTGGAATGAAAAGTTGGTCTTAAATATATATGTATATATATATATATATATATATATATATATACATATACATACAGTATATGTATATATAGATACATATATTAGTAATCGCTCGATGAGTTTAACTCATATTTATGTAATGCTCAAACGTGTCTTGAATAAACCTGATGTAATGGAGCTTCTTCACAGCAGGTATTTGTCGACGTTTTAGCAGTGGCAGTAATTAAGATTCCACTCCAGTTTTCAGAGAGTCGTGTCGTGATATTATTGAAGCGTAAGTAGTACTAAATATTTGACATTTTAACCTGTAGAAGCAGTTTTAAAAACGGCATTTATGTTTCCTGTAAATTGTGCACGGGTTCCCAATAAAGGGGTTGAGAAATGATTACACTGTGTGATCATTATAGCGTTGTTAAAACAACAAATCTCATGGTGGCCCCAGACTTTTGCACGCCACAGAGCAATATAATGTTTATCCACTGTACAAATGTAATGTAAGACACGGCATGTAAATGTCCAAACTGCTGATTGTGACAAACGCACCGGGGAACCGCGGTGGCCTTCACATACCAGAAAGTCCATCAGCTTCCGTCTCAAGGCCCAAAAACACACACTCTGGCTAGTTTGTCTATTCTGGTTGCCAAAAGTGTATATATGAACATTTTTAAATATCTTCACGATATAAAAACACTTGAGAGTAGTTTCCTCTTATAATAAACTGTCTTTAACTGTGTGACTTTTTTTTTTTTAATCTCAATCCATATCAATATTTTGGCCCAAACACCCTCTCTTGTATATTTGAATTACGGGTAATCTGCTTCTGTGGGAGCCCAGGTCTTGTTTTAGCCATGTAGCATGAGCGTAGTTTATCACACCCAAGAGCCCAGATCTATGCATTTATTTCTCAAATCAAACACAAATAAGGGGGTTACGTTTTCATTTCACTGAGTGGTTTACAGCAGACATGTTACATAGAGTACTTGGCCCGGTGAGTGACATTGCTTGGCCTTTCCCTGGCTTCTCCAGCCTGCTTAGGTATTCAGCAGTAGCCCCCGGTGATTGATGAGCGGGCACGGGGAGAGGAAATCTATCCCCAGGTTGCTGTGTGGCCTCGGTGATGGATGGCCCTCTAGAGGGCTCAGCAGAACTGATGGGTCATGGGCCTCGGAGAGCCCAGTGCTGGGAGTAAGAAGACTGATCACGGAGGAATGGAGGAGGACGCGGGGAGGGAAATGGGAATATGGTGGTGGGGGTAAAAAAAAAAGGTGACACAACCTGTTTGTTTTTTGTCAGCTAATACATTGAAATAAATGTCCCTGTCTTTCTAAGGCAGGAAATGACAACCAAATATATTTTAAACACTGGGGTTTGCAGACTTGCTTTACCCTGCATGTGTACTATGTACGTTACTGGAGTACTCCGTGGTGTAGTCTGTCGTGATTGCGTTGGACTGTTTTACAAAATATTGTTAGTTTGGGTCATGCTATATCGTCATGGAACTTGTGTTGTCTCTTTCCATGATGGTACGGTTTGGTTTGGTAAAACCCTGGGTCAGGCTTGCCTTTCGTGCCAAATGGTCACGTAGCGTCACAACAGACAACAATGGAGGGCGTCGTTTTTTTGGCTGTTTGTCTCAATGACACGTCAAGCTTTGTTTGAGATCAGACTGCGGCAGGAAGTGACCAATCAGCTGACTGTCGTAAGTAGAGCTGGTTGAGCTCCACCCTGACACCACTGACGCAACTAACTTTGTAAACGGTTTTCAACGACGCAGGACCACACACCTGCCGTTTAATGGAACGATTTCAGGGAGGAGATTCCAGGGATCCGGATCTCCTCGATTTAACGTGACTTCAGAATATAAACAGGACATGGAACCGTTGTCGCAGTCCGTTAATAGCGGGTTGTGTGTGCGAGATGTTTTGTGCTGAGAAAACAGAATCATCTTCGCTTGTACAAGTTACCGTTCTCTTTAAAATCACATGTGTTAATCTCTCACACTGCAGAGACTATATTTTGGCCAGATAATCTGTTAAAATCAGTCTAAAATTGGAAGACACCCACGATTGTTCAGAACAGCCAGATCAGGACTGAAATCTGGCCAATTATCCTCTAGCGTGGGGCAGGGATTTACTCTGATTCCCCAAGTGTACGGTCCCAAAGAATGGAAAGGCTGGTTATTTTGGTATGGTAATGGAAACAATTTTTTTTTTTAAAAGTACTGTACCAAACTGAAGTGTTCCACTTGGTGCAAACCAACATTCAATATTTTTTGAAAATAAAATACAAATAATGTCATTTCATGAATCGATTAGAAAATCCCATTTTCAGAAGCCAACCATTCAAAACCTTCATCTGTGGAACACGGTGCTGAACACAGACGTGAGTGAGTGATTCCTGGAAGGCTGAACTCAGGGTGCAAATTTAACTTGAAATATCCATCATAAAAACATTACAGTCAAAGATGACGGATGAGGAAGAGAAGCAGGTGAAATGTCACCATGTTATTGCAGCAAACTGAAGTTGATTAGCGCTGTAATGCTGACAGAGAGGTCAGCTTCCACCTTTGGGCCCCCTCACCCCCCCCTCCCGCATTGTTTTGCATTCTCCCCAGTTATACCCTCACAACCCTGGAAATAAAGTCAATGTGCCTTTTCACAGCCTGACAGTTTGAATGTCAGCGTCACCCTGGTATAAAAAAAAAAGAAGAAGAAAAGAAGCAGGTTTCTTACGATCTGCTGGTGTAGCACCTTTTGTGGGGCACGTGTTTGATCGCACTCCTGCAGGGAATTAACTGAAAATCAATCAAGATGATGCACAGCGAGCGTGGAGAAAGTGACAGAAAATAATATAATCTGTGTGTTTATCATCACAGAAGACGCTGATCCTCAGGGCTGGTGATGATTTGGGGAAAAGATCGCGTCTGACAGGTTTAGCCCCGTAAACATGGGCGGCTCATATTAGGCTCGGGCGTCTGACGTGCACATATTTCATGGACGCATAATGAGAACTTCTACAACGGCCTCGTGCACTTGAAGCAAAAAGTGATCATCAGTTATTCTCCGACTGTAGCGGGATATGGTAATGAATCTCTGAAGATATTTTGTGATAATCTTTTGCTCCTCAGGCTTTTGAAGAGATTCATTACGTTCAAACTTGGCCTGTTTCCATGCAGCCGTAAAAGTTGCAAACAAAGGCGTCTTTTATGGCCACTTTTTACATTCTAACATGGACAAGGTCACCCCCCCACCCCCCCACCCCCCGCACACACACGTATCCACACAACCCTCATCTGCTCTTGTCTGTGCCAGAAGTTCACTCTGAGGTAACGCCCCACCTAGTTGTGGGTTGCCTTTGTGATGAATTGGCATGGATTAAATGTCAACCCTGGAGCAGATTCAGCTTCAGTGAAGACACGGCGAGTCTCTTCACATGAGAGCGAGTCAAACAACTCAGTACATCATCTTAATGTGAGCACCAGAGCCTGACTGATTTATTGCGGGTAAAAATCAGCTGACACGATGCTTTTTATATTCACGTTGGCTCTGGTTATACATTAAATACCAAGTGTTTTTATTTTTACAATGACCAATTTGAATCCCCGCCAGGTCAGGGGGGGCGGGGTACCCCCTGAGCAAGGTACCCAAATTCCCATTGCTCATTGGTAATTGGACACTCAGCCACATGGGGGCCAGTGTCCAGTGCTGGTCCCAAGTCTGGATAAATAAGAGGGTTGCATGAAGAAGGGCCAAATCTCTGCCAAAACTTTGGTTTGTCCTGCAGCCTTGGCAACTTTCCACCCAATCTACCCCGCGAAAAACTTTCCCTCGACCCCAAACTTTACCCCGAAAGAAGTACCTACCTACTACTCACGACTGTTCAGATTACCAGGACGCTGATTGGAACACATTTTGCCACTAGAACAGGATTATTACTGGACTACAAACTCAGTTGGGCCACATAAAGTGCATTAAAAACATAATAAAAGAGCTAGCAATAAAATTATTCTGGTTACATCTGCCTTTGTGCAACTCAAAGTGTGTAAAATAAAAAGTGCACAGTAGTAGCTGTAACTATTTTAAGTTGAAAAAATAAACACATTTTGTCATCTCAGGTGCATCGCAAAGTGCATGAAATCAAAAAGGTGCACAATATTGAATACTGCATTAATTTATGAATGAATGTTTCTGGTGGAACCTCAGGCTGGGCCACTATGAAGTTGGCTATGGGCCGCATGTGGCCCACGGGCCGACATTTGAGTAGGCTGGCACTAGGATGTTCTTCTGTGGTAAATTTCCAATGTGAAATTTGCAGTCTTGTTTGTTTGTTTGTTTGTTTGTTTATTTGTTTGTTTGTTGGAGCCGCTCTAGAAACATGGCGGTGCATCAGTAAAGCGAGGCCTTTGCCTAAAGTACATTCAAAACAAACAATTCATATTTTAAAATTGATTATACCCTTATATAAACATACTTATGCGTAGCATATTAGTTTCTACCACTGACACCCCCCCCTAAAATGTTACACACTGCACCTTTTAATAAATACCAATTGGTAATTTGCTTATTTCCCACAGCCCTTGTAGCTCCAGCGAGTCTAACCACAGACTCTATTCAAGCACAGCAGCGTTAAACACAGTGTCGACCTCTACGTGTCAGCCTCTTAATCTCAGCCTGCTCTTGGACTTGCCTTTGGCCGCGTGTATTTTTCACTCTCGATGTCCGATGACGACGTCTTCCTGCACTCTCATGATAGTAATATCTCACTCTCTGGATTATGGGAACGCCGTCTCCTCCTGGGCAGCGATTTATCCAAATCGGGACAGTGAATGCTAGTGTTAGTGTGCAACATCGCTCTTCAGTATGAGGGTGTGTGTCTGCAGAATTTGGGAGATCACTGTTCCTCTTCATCCACCCGAGGGCTGAGTGATTTCCCCGCGTGAGCAGCAATTAAAGAAGTCTCTTTTGAAGGAATCTGCCGAAATGTGCACGTTACACACTTGTAACCTCAGGCGAACACTTCCTCTTCCTTTTTATAATGTGTCTCTGTGCCTTTGTCTTCCGTCTGAGCGGCTCAAGAGGCTGTGGTATGATTTATAAACACCCTGACCGCCTTTTGGCAAGTTTGCGCCGGTATCTTCGCGTAACAGAGACTTCTGCAGCGTGCCGCTTCATCAGGCAACTGCTGAAATGGCTAATTGAACTTCTCTGTTTGCGTATACAGTACTCAGCCAAGCTGCAGTCAGACCTGACGCCGCTCCTCCATTACCATGCCGGGTTCTGCAGGCGCGCAAGATGCATATGGAAAAAGCACAAGATGCGCGACTGCCCAGAGGCCCAAAGAACCATTACTGCTCTGCTAAAGAGAAGGAAAAAAAATCCCCAAAACATTAAAACCAACTTAGCATAAATATGTGAGCAGTGAGCCATCAATCATTTACCCCCCTGAACAGCCCCAACTGTCTCATACATTACAGATCTGGAATCTCTCGATCCTCTCTTGGACTTCATTTGAGGCTGTGGCGACGTTTCCTACTGTACGCTGCAGCCGCAAGGTGAAACCGCGTGCTGGGTGCAGACTAAGATTACATTCAGATTAACAGCAACACTGTTCAGATCCAGTGCAAGTGAAGAAACAGAATTGGCTTCCATTCATTTGGACAGCCTACACAAAACCTTAACTATAGCCGGTTAATTCCTAATCCTGACCCTAACCCTAACCACAATATAGTAAATCTTAAACTTAACCAGTCCTTCAGAAATGAGGTTCTGCCTCTTTAGGACAAAGATTTAGGTTGCATTCACACCTCCTTCTAAATCATATCCTAGTTTGTTTGCTCGGAAAGTCTGGTTTGTTTGGGGAGGTGCGAATGTGCAACCGAACTCGTAGGTCTCGGTTCGCTTCGAGTGGGTTAGGATTTGATGCAGCTCCATGTTTTGCTCTTATGTGGAGGAAACAGAAGTTCTCCTGCATTAACCAACAGATGAGCGAGCTTCCTTGTTCATTGTTGTCTCGTGTTCTTCTTCAGGCGCAGAGGGGAATACGTTATTGAAAAGGTTTGGTCCGTTTCACTAAAGTGCGAAAGTGTGAAAGCAAACTGGGACCGGCTGAATGTTGCCCCTCCCAACCCCCCTACCCCCGCCCCTACCCCCCAGTTGAACCGAGTCTGATAAAAAAGTCTGTATGACTTTGCCAATGAGTAGATCTGTTGTTTGTTGAAGTGTTTTTAATCACTGAGTCATCACGACTTTAAAAAGCATCTGTTGCTGTCTGTTTTTTATGGACCTGTAATTCCTGAGGACAGAAGTCCAAAAACAAATATGATGGCTGGGGTGAAATGAGTCCTTTTTTTAAGATGCTTGATGTGTTCCATGACCTTAATGTGACTGCCCTGTCTTTAACTGCATGCATGAATTCTCTTTTGCACGTGTCATCAGCAGCGACAGAAAATGTCATATTTGTGAGTCCAATATTATTATATTCCAATATTTGGATAAGATCAGATGTAAGTTCTAGAGAAATTAAGAAATCGAAGCTCTCCTCCACTGATTCTCACTCATGTCCCTTGGCCTCATATCGAATCAGATCTTGGACCTCATGCTGAGGTGGCACAAATCTGATCCTTTTTGTTCTTCCATGAAAGAAAAATCTGATCTGAGTTCCCCGGATGGAGAAAATACCATTTGTTATGTACTGCGTTTCCTGCTGTTTGGATCAGATATGAGTCACTTGGCACAGCCTGGTAATGTGAGCGTAGGTTAATCACTGAAGAGGAGAGTCGAGTTTCCCGGTTTGCCTGGCAGGTAACCAGGCAAAGAGACAGAGTATGAAATCTTGGGAAGTGGCAAAGTGTAAAAAATCTCTCCTTACTTCTCTCTACTCACTCTGCGCTCGGACATTGATGGACGACTGCCCGCGACTAAATAGTTTCAGGGGCTGAAGGAGGGGGAATTGGAATTGGAGCGCGACACTTGTTCACGCGGGGGCCTTTAATGAACTCTGGGAGCAAATCATAAAACACGCACTTCTTGGCAAGCGAGGTACTGAAAATGCCTCAAAAACTAATCATGACTTTCAGGCGGCACAATGTGAAATCACTGAGCTGCGTCACACTCTGGTCCACACATCTTTTGTCATCTCTCTCTCTCTCCCTCTCTCCTTGAGAAACCCCCAGCAGCACCTGTCAGCAGCTTCTTAGTTCCTCTGGATGGGCAGCAGATTTATAATACACCTGCCGTATCACTGTTACCTGCTCGACTTGTGTGATGAGAGAACTGTGCGAGAACACTCACGTGGCAGTGAACCAGAAGAGGTACCGCAGTGTGTGGAGATGTTCCATTGAGGTGGCTGGTAATTGACGTATCGCCTCAGCCATGTTCGTGCCGCGCGGCGGAGGAGAGGGGGAAGCAATTTGTGACTCGGCTTGAGGCCCTCTCAGCAGCCTCAGTGAGCGCTCCAATTTCCCTTTCATTCTGCTCAGGCTTTTGTCTGAGGATAAACGACAAGCTGTGAGGTTCCACTGATCACATGGGCTCGCTGTTACTCACAAACGCACTCGGGGGGGAGGGGGCGGGCGGATGGATTTGGGCGTCTTGGATGGGTTGGCACCTTCAAAGCAGTGTTTCTGTGGCAGAGCAACTTTGGGTGGACTCCTTACTTCTAATGCACAAGCAGGACATACAGTGCACAAAGGAGGACAGGAGAAAAGAGTGTGTTTAGGTTTTGAGCAGAGAATCGATGTTGGGGCTGTTTGGGCTGACGGAAGAAGGGAAGAGAAATGAGTCGGTTGCTTTTTTGGCTTTCAGCTGCACAGTGAAGTGCTCCCATGTGAGCCTCCTGTATAAATATTCATCTTTCTCAACGTTCTGCATCAACAGCTGATGCACTTTCATCTATCTTTATTAGCGGCGCCCGAAAAGATGGAGCTCGCTGCCGCGTTGTGAACTGCATAATAGTTTTAACTCTGTTAGGGTCAACTTTGAAGTGGTTATTTATAGAGCATGACTCATAATTATAATTGTCATTATCATAAAATTCCATTCAGTGCACTTTTCAAAGCAAAAGTTTACAGCGGTTAGTCCATAAAATACAGGTAATGAACATCATACGGTGGTACGGTATGGAGTCTCACCAAAATAACTGCCCCCACCCTTCCCTTTGGGTTACCACAGTAATAGTATGGTATGGGCGGAGCTAGACCCATGACAGTCAGCAGATTGGGCGATAGAAAAGCGTCACTCCCTTGTGACGCCCACAGTCTGTTCTCATGCAAAGTTTGACGTCTTGTTGAGACAAACGGTCACAAACCCAGCAGGACAAAAAAGGAGTTGCTCCATTGTTGTCCGTTGTGTCTCGTTCAATGTCGTTGCTCGATGTCATTGTTCATTGTCACCTGTACAACGCAAGCTTGATCCAGAGCTTTACCGTTGCCAAACTGTACCATACCGTGATGGACACGCGGCTAAATAGGGGAAGGAATCATAGGGAAACTGTACACGATGAAATGAAATTCCTGATACCTCAGTTCAAAATGCCTTTTGAGCATTTTGAGGAGGGATCTCCAATGCTGCCAACTTTATCTATGCTACCTCCGTTACCTTTATTCCTGTGATAACGCCACCATGAGTGACACTGGAGAGTCAAAGCGTTGGCAAAATCTGTACATTATCGATGCTTATGCTGTTTTTCCATCATGGGGTTTGGTTTGGTCTCTTGTACCATGAGGGAAGGGTGCCAAAAAATGGAACCAAATTTAGCTAAATGACTACTTTTACATTCTCTACAACTCCTAATATCAAATCTAAAAGAAACTCTTCAAAAGAGATTTGAAAGACACAACAGAAGTCTGATCTCAGTAAAGAAACTGTTTGGCAGCTCTGACCTATGGCTCTAAGCTTTCTCTCACGTTTGCATTGGTACACGTGGGGTTAACATTTGTGATGCATTCTGGAGCGGGGCCACTTGTTCCTTTTGAAATTTGCTGAGTAGTATAATTACAGGAAAGAAAATCATGCAGGGAGGTGTGCATATGGATATGCTCTGCAGTCTCTGCCAGCTCCCTCATCAAATATCTACATAACGTCCAAGTTAGCATGTGAGACCACAGCAGTAGAAGCGCTGGATAATTGACAGTGAGTGATTGGACAAGTGTCCTGAGTCCCTCATGTGATTTTCCTGCTGTTTTAGACGCGTCCAACCAGGACGTGTTTTGTTGACTTTATCATACGTGAACGGAAAACTCTGGACACGATCCAATTTTTCGGAACATTTCCCCGACTAAAAGCTGCAGTGTGTAACATTTCTGTTTCGCACTACAGTGTCGAGCAGTACTATCAGACCTGGGTAATGCTGCGTTCCATTTACATTACAACTTCTGGCGTCTGAACTGGTAGTGACGTCACCCCTAGGTTGAAATGTTGAAGACGCAACATTAGCCTATTGTTAGCAATACCAGTTGTAGTGGAAGCTTATTTGTGTTTTAAGTCATACTCCAACCAGTTTGTAGTCATCCCGCTTTACTAGTTGCTGTTGCCTCCGTCTATCTTGCCATAAAATGGATCACTTCCTGTGTACCATTTTTTGTCCCCCCCACCGCCAGCTGCTTATTGCATCGTGTAAAAAAATAAAACAAAATCATATTGACCTACAATATAGTGAATAAGTGACAAAGTCACTCGTCTTGAATAGAAGTCTATGGGAAAATGAACATCTACTTCTCATTTAATGTGTAATGAAAACCACATTTTCCAGAGTTAATGGTCTCAATCACTACTTTAAGCTCTTCTTTAATTATGCCATTTTTTGTAAATGATGTTCCCATTATGAGGCACGTATGAGTGTGATTGACGGCTGGTGTCGTCCCATACACATAGGTGCCTGGTTGTAGGTGACGCCTCTGAACTTCAGATTGCAAAATGTCAACTTGACACAGGCCAATGTGCTTCAAAATGGGATGTTCAGATTGTTCTGGCCGATGGTTTTAATCACTGAAACGTTCAGTAAACCAATGGTTCTCAAAGTTTTTATACCAAGTACCAGCTGAGAAAATATTGAACCTCTTGAAGTAACACCAGCGTAAAAATACAGTGGTGCAATTTATCCCCAATAAGAAAATTTGCTCTTGTCATCCTCACATACACTTCCCACATTGGTACAGTGAAGAAAGATTAAAATAAATAAATAAGGTGACTCTAATCATTAATATACTGTACAGTAGAACAGTTTTTCTGATTTTCCTCCAAGTACCACCAGAGGAAGCTTGCGTACCACTTGTGGTACATGCACCACAGTTTTAGAACCATGGGGACTATATGATTCATTGCAGGGGTCTTAAACTCAAGTATTCAGTGAGGGTAGGCGATTGGAGTTTAAAATGTTATAACAATATTCCATCATGACATTGCAATAACAATATTTGTGACAATAATTCAACAGAATTTCAAAATAAAAGTGTCATCATGCAATAATGTATATAATAGTTTACAATAAAAACACATTTATGACGCAAAATGAATCTATTAATTAAAAAAACGTCTGATTTACTGACTCTAAAGGGAATTCCAGTTTTGTTTTCCACACATTACATGAACAAAACATGACGCCTCATTTGCAGCAAGAATCAGAATTCAATGGACTCATTTTTTTTTAATCTTAATTAAATACATTTTAAAATGCAGCCTGAAAAAAGAAAACAAAAACAAAAAAAAAAATATAACAACACCCGAAATGTCTGTTGGAGCTTTTAGCTGTTTATTTTGTAGGCAGCGTCTCTCTCTCTTGGAAGTTAATGTGACGAGACCTTGTTTGCCTTGAGGTGACAAATTAGTGTAATGGCTTTGGTGGAGGGAGGAATGCTTTCAAGTCTCCACAGCAAGAGCAAAGCTTTTCCTGCACAGATTGGTGAGAAGAGTGCGTGTGACTGACTGTAAATTAAAAATGAATATTTCAAGATGCGTAATATTTAAAACAAATGATCACGCGGTGGCTATTAGCGTAACAAGAAGTGAAATATTGCCGTTCCTCGTTCTGAGTGGAACGAGTTATTGGATGTTTCTGCAGCCTAAGCCCAATTGTAACCCTAAAACCTGGTCTTAACCCTGAAAAGGCACTTTAAAGTTTAAAGTTGTGCGGCCCATGCAGACAAAATGTCCCTACATTTTATCCCTGAAGTGTATCCTAACTCAAGTGGCAACCTATTTGCCGCTCTTGCAGGACATAAAGTTTCTGTACTCGTGCTTTTCGTGAGGCAATAAACTCCAAATAAAATCTAAGAAGGAAACAAAGCCATCGTAAAAGAAAATGCTTTTATTTTCAAACTGTAATCCACAAAATAAAAGTCTTCAAGCTAAATCCTGGGTATCCGGTCTGTCACCTCAAACTAATTGACAGGATAAAATAAGTTCCTTATGCCTAAAAGACGGTGAAGCTACACTCAGAAAATTGTTGCTCCCGTCCTGCTCCGATAACTTAATTAGAAAGCAGAGATGCCGACAGGTGCCCACGCGGCTCATTTACTACAGTTTACTACAATAAGCTGTGCTTTGCGGCAGTATCGGTTTGTAGTAGCAGGACCAAACAAAAGCATAATTGACCTTATCTACTGAATAGACATTAATTACATTAAGATCAAATGAAATATCAGTTACGATGAATCATTATAAATTAAAGCAAAATAGACATTACAACATAAGCCTCATAATTTCCGTGGCTCTAACCTTAATTAACCTTAACCACGATTCACAATTTACCGCTAACATTAACCACAACCTCAAAAACCAGGTTCTGTCTCATTACGTTACATTTCTCAGGTTCACACATTTTAATTCAGCTCTTTATTTAGTTTTTGTTTCTGGTGGACTAAATGAATGAATGAATGAATGAATGAATGAGTGAATGAGTGATTGGCAGTATTCAGGTAGTATTTTCTGTGTGCTGCATGTTCAGTACAGTGCCTGGCCTGCATCTGATGGCTCATCATAAGCAGTTAACTCTGATGAAAAGCCTTGTCCATGTTTATCTACCACATTCAATTTTCATTTATTACCAGGAAATTAAACATGGCTGTCAGATCGTGTTTCCACCGAGGTCCGTCATGTTACAACAAACAGCGTGGGACGTGTGTGTGTTCGCTCTCGCTCTCTCTCAGGCTCTGTGTTAATCACACACACACACACACACACGCACACACACAAACCTGCTTTTATGTCTTAGTGAGGACACATCAGTGACGATGTGATGATGCATTTCCTAGCTCCTTACCTTAGCCTTAACCTTAACCATCACAACTAAGTGCCTAACTCTAACCTACAGCCAATTCTAACCCTAACCCTTAACCCAGGTGTTAGCCCTGAAAAAGCCCTTTAAATGTATGGGGCCCAGACAAAATGTCTCCATGAGGTCAAAATGTCCCCACAGAGACAGGTTTTTATGTTTTTTTGACCTGACAAAATGTCCTCACAAGGTCAAAATGTCCCCTCAAAGATAATTTTTAAAGTACATACACACTTGTTGGGACACTGCATTGACTTCCTTTCTTTATTCAACCATAACCTGTTCATTCTTAATCTTAATCTTAATCTTAACCTTAACCTAACCACAATTCCCAATTTACCACAAACCTTAACCAGTCCCTCAGAAATTAGGTGGTTCTGCCTCATTAGGACCAGGTTTTGGTCTCCAAATGTGAGACTACAGTGCATGGAGAACTGAGGTTACACAAGTAAGCCAAAGTTGCTCAGAAATAAGGTTCTGCCTCATTAGGACCAGGTTTTGCGGTCTCTACTATTGGTCAAAGGTCCAAAGTGGAGGCCACCTTGCTTTTCCACTGGACCTGACAAGGTCATAAAAGATCCACACACACACACACACACACACACACACACACTGCAGATACATTACCTTCCAGTCTCTACCTTTGTAATATTTATCTTTTGTTTTATGATTCTTTTCCCCGCTCTCTTCATTTATTTATCAATGTGTAAAAAGGAGAATTAAAGATAATAAAGGCAGTAAAAAACATGCATTTATATCAAACCTTTACTCTCTGTGATTCCTTGACGGTGCAGATATTTCGTTTCTGCTCCCGTGGTTTCACTCTCCCCTCCCGGGCGGTTAGCGGTTTCCGTGGTGATGCAGAAATAAAGCAGCTAATGTGAAGTTTAGTGCAAGACGGGGGGGAGCGCTGAGCCCCCGGGGAGCGGGACTTGCTGTCCAAACAGTCCAGCTGAAATTATTTGAATCATTGTAGCACATCTGATATAATCCTCCTGGCACTAATTAAACAACCCTCTTGCTGAAAGTAACTCTTGATTATCCTATAAATTAATCCATAAACATAAACTTGTATGCAAGTTAATCTCCTCGCGCCTTCAGTTCCTTGACTGTTGCTGCAGATGGTTCAGAGGCGTCATCATTCATTATGCATGAGTCAGATTATATCAGTTGTTGGTCAAAATTCTTATTTTTCTGCTTCCTCTTCATCTATCTTGTTCTGCTAATCTCGCGTCGGCTTCAAAAAGGACACGCGAGCAGTTTCCTCGGGGCAGATTAGACGTACAGTAGCATGTGCTTTTGGATTTGAACTTAATCAGAACCTTGCCGGCGTCTTTGCCCTTTTCAAACTCTGTGATTCTGCCAATCCTCAGTCAAATTGACATTTTCTGGCAAGGATTGCACTAAAAAGAAGAAAAAGAAAAGACCACAAATAGTGGCATGATTTCATTATTGAGATAAAGAATTCATTGTTGCTTTTACACCAATTTTTCCAACCCATAAACTATGTTTTAACGCCGTGGAAATGACGGACAGACGAGCGTGAACCCTACCTCTCGCCTTATATTTTGATTTTTACCTATTATTTTTTTTTAATTGAACCTTTTATTTCACCTGGAAAATCCCACTGAGATTAAGATCAAGAGAATCCGAGATAGGCAGCAGCTAATACGAAACACATTTCCTCAGTTAAACACAAGCAAAAGACAAATAAAGCAGATTATGAAAAAACAAGTTGTATGTCAAGAGGATAAAGCAGTTTAAAAGTCAATGAATTAACAAAGTCATTTTACTACTAATTAGCACATTTTATGGAACTATACAGTTGGATTGTGATTTTCATTCACGGCATATAATCCAGTGATTACCAAAGATTACAGATGGGTCATGGGAGATTTTTTACCAAACAAAATGTGCAGACTTTTGCCAACTGTTTCCATTCATCCAATATCTACCACTTTATGGGTCGCGGGGGGGTTGGGGAACATGCAAACTTCATGCAGAAAGGGGCTTTAAAAGGTACGTGAAATAAAAATGAATCATACATTTCTCACTCAACAACACATAAGAAGATGAAAAAAAAAATGCATCTCGTAAATTTACCAAGCACCAAGGGTTAAACATTAAAGTGAGCCAATTAAACTCATTCCCACTGGTCAAAAGACCAGTTTAAATCTGGGTTTAATTGGGTTTTTTCATCTTTGGGAACAGAGTATATCTGACATAAGTCATGTGTGCCGCAGTGTCAGAGGCGTCAGAGTCGCAGCCAAAATCCCCACTTTTCACTTCAAACGAGTTTCAGTATTACTATTATTTATGCTATTGCTAATTTGTCCTCTCCCACATGCAGCCCTGAGCTCTTTGCAGCAGCAGCAGCAGCAGCAGCAGCAGCAGCAGCAGCAGCAGCAGCAGCAGCGTTCGGCTTCTCCCCGTTTTAATCGAAAGCTTTTAATTGTCCGACAAAATAAGACCCCGATTTTCATTCCGTATCGATTTTCCTCTCCACCTCCCCACCACCGCGTAACACTGCAGCCACAGAGTGGAAAGTGGAAGTGTTGGGTGTCGGGGGTTTGCCCACCCACTGTCTGATCGCTCTCACACTCTGCTTTAAAACGGCTCCTCTGAATATGCACAGGGCCGTTAAAAAGACTTATACCTATTGTGCCCACATAAGCCAAGAGCTGCCCTGGGAGCCATAAAGGAGCAAGCAGGGGAGGAGGAGACGCAGGAGGGGAATGGATGAGCAAACGCAGCAGAGGGACCTGAAACAAACCTGTGTGTGTGTGTGTGTGTGTGTGTGTGTGTGGACTATTGTGATGTGAATAATAACTCTGTCAGGTCACTGGTGGCCCTGAGTGTCTGAGAAGTCGCTGCAAATCCTCATTTTTCTTTTTGCAGGAAAAGCACAATGCCAACAGGGCCAAGAGATGAGTTTTATTTTAAAGCTTTGTCTCATTCACCAGATTACGTTTCCCCTCCGTCTCCGCCGCCCTGCCCTCGCCGCTCTGTTATCTCGCCCACATTTAACAATATGTGGACGCTATCTCCCACTTTTTATAGTCTGACTTTACTCAGCGGGGTTATTGTGAACGTATCGCCTGCACCAAAGCGGATCTGCGTTGTTTATGTTGTTTTTTGCAAAAGTTGAAATGGCATTGGTAAATCACCGTGTTTTTACGTTTTTTTTCAAACGTGGCAGTGGTTTATTTATTTATTTATGTTGTTTGTTTATATGCAGACACACACACACACATATATTCTCTTTCTGCCTGGTGTAATTATGGAAAACAGTTGTTTCCTGTGGAATGAATTCAGTCTGTGGTGAATGTGCATGTTCTCACAGTTCACTGACAGGTACACAGTCTAGAGAATGAGATGGTGTCGCGTGTCTAACCCACCACCACCAACTCATCCACATCGCTTTCTTCCCATGCTCAGGCGTCCATGTCTCTGCACGAACGGTGCAGTTGTCTCTTCGTTGCGCGTTGTGTCCCCTGGCTCTTCAGTCCCAGGTGCAACACAACTTAAACTCCAAACATTTGGGTGTAGTTACTCTTTTTCCCCCCAGGACTGATCTCCTGTTGCAGAACGTGACTGCTTCTGATTCTTCCTTCTCTGTCTACGTCCCGGTAAACACCTGCTGTCTGTCCCTTACAACGAGTTTTTCCTTTTAGACTTGTTTGGATCCTTGAGGTTTTGACTGCTGACTTGTCAACCTTGACTAAATGCATGTACACTGCCTGGCCAAAAAGAAAAAAGGTCACACACTCTAATATTTCATTGGTTTAACAAAGTATTTGTGTTAAAACCGGGATGAATAGAAGCTGGTGCACAGACGACAGCGCGACAGTGTATCACTGCATTTGTCTAATGTGAACAACAAAGCCCAGAAAATGTGCGTGCGGCCCTTGTCCTCCAGAGTTTATGTCTGGAAACGCCACATCCTAAATAACTGATGGTAAAATGCTGCAAAGGAAAGTGAAATAAACGCTCCTCTAGGCCCTAACCTCTCCCCCCCCCATTGTTCCAATCTTTCTGCAGAGGATATCACAGCCTTTTCTTATACTAAATCATCTCTTTTCACATTTCGGCACCGGACCTTATATTAATTGCTTTTTTTTTAGTCTATGGAAAACTTTCTCCATCTTCTTCAGATTGGAGCTGGTGGAGCCATTAGTGCAATTGGGCACAACTCCAAGGAAACATTTAGGGGGTGAAAAAAGGTCATTCTGATCAAGAGCTTTGTTTGAAATGGTAAAAAAAAAGAAAAAAAAGAAAGAAGAGAAAATAGAGACTTTACCGGTAAAGGACTAGGTCCCTGTGTACCTGTGGTAGTTGCTTCAGGACATTGTGATTCCTCAAAATAACAAATTGCCGTTAAAAGTCTCCACAGCTGCTCAATCACGGGAAATTCGGGAGTCGCACATGAGTCAGCGACTTGAGCGGCTCTCGCTGCTCTCGCCGGTTTACAGCGGTTCCTTTCTCTCCCGTCCTTCACGCGCGCCGCCAGTTTTACAAATGCACACATTCAGCGAGAGCAAACCATTCTCGCGTACACAAACTCAACTCAGACTTACAATAGCCATTATAAAACTGCTGCTGCCTTCTGTCTGCAGCCTCGATGAAGGCATGACTCACTTCTGTGGGGGAAATAAAATAAGGCCTCACTTTTCTCCTTCGTCCTTCTTGTAGCGGCAGAGATTCGCCAGCTCCAGCGGAAACGGCCACGCGTTTTTTTTTTTAACTGCATTTCAAATCCCGCGTTCATCTGATGTATGTTTACATTTTTACTCGCTGCACATTGAAAGGACAGAAGCCGATTTCTCTTCGAATAACTCTGACAGCTTTTATGTGAAATCCAAAAAAAAAGGATTTTTGACGCAAAGACTTTTGTCACGAGCTTGTCATTTTGGTATAACATGGTCGCTGATGCAATCCTGGCTCATCCGACAACTCCTGAAGTGATAAATCCTCATCTGAGAGTCTTTCTCGATTGCCTAGTGTTTATCCTCCCGGCATGAAGGGGAAATATGGTGTCAGTCCATCTTCTTGTTTCCAGAGCAGAACTTTAAAACACCCTTTAAAAAGAAACTCATCATCACTGAGTGATATGTTGCCTTCTTGACATTTTCATTGTGCTTTTACACCGAGCAGTCGCCAGTGGCCTGAGAAAACCAGGAGGGAGTTCTCACATGCGTTCAACGATTGAATTTATTGGTCCAAAGTCTGTGAAGGACGTTCACTTGGACTCACAGGAAAAAATTGGTGGATGAAGTTCAGAGCAACTGTGACCTTACAAAAATGTGTGGTCATCTTAGGAAAGTCTTGGATTTTCCTCAAATTTGGTTAAAAAAAATGTTCACTTAGTTAGATCACAGAAATCTTTAACTCTTTAACTTTTGTAATTTAATCACAATATCATCTCCAAATTTGGTATGAATTTGGTGTTCAAACTCTAACCAAAAGGGTTAGGGTTTGGGTTCAGGTCATCTGCATTCGTCTAGTTTTGTCTTACCGTCTTCTTGAGTGGATTTCTTTCAAATTTGGTTAAAACGTTCCCTTCGACCCAAAGATTTTATTTATTTTATTGGTCAAAATTCTTTATGACCACACAAAAGGAATTTTATATGTTGCCTTTTACCCACAATATTGCACAGACACAGACAGGGAATCCTTTCAAATGTAGTGCACACGTTCACCTGGACTAACAGGTGAACTGATTAGATTTTAGTGGTTTTTTTTTGGACTTCTAGAGTGGATTTGTCCAGATTTTTGGTCTCAACAAATAAACTGAATGGATTGAAGATTGAAGTTTTTATCAGTCAAGTTTGACCAAATTCAGAGGAAAACTTTCTTCAAGAGACTTTAAAGTAATGTGAAATATGTAGTAATGCTCATATTTAGTTTTACTGTTCTTTATCATTGGGGGAGAATATTACAAATTTGGTAACTATGAGAACGCCAAATATTTTTGCAGTCTTCTCGTCACGCGACGGCTCTTTGTCAGGAATAGAGAACATTCCCTTTCTGTGGGTTCCAACAGGAGACTTTAGCATTTGTGACTGAGCTCATATAAGGTGGTAGACTATTAATCTTTTAGACTTGGATGATTAGGATTTGTACCGTTCTTGCTGAGGCTTTTGGTCGACCACTTTATTCATTGTCTGCACTCTTGACGCGGCGTAATGCGAAATGAATCGATACTTGCGCCGCGTCAAAGCTAAAGTTAAAGAATAATTGAATGAGTGCCCCTCAGACTGAGACAAATGACTCTCATCTATGAGTGATTGAACTTGCCCTTCAGTACCTTGCATTTCCTCCTCTCCCCTGCACTCTTTATTACCTCGCGCCGCACACCAAATTGAAATTCAAACGAGCCGCGGTGGTTCCACAACAAACAAACGTTTGTTCGCCAAATGATCTAACGCCTAACACAAACATAGTAATAGTGACAATGAGCTGAAATGAAAGTATAAAATCACATGCATTTGTATTTGTCTGCCGGAGGTTCTTTGTTTGTGTTTGTGCTTCATTATAAGTCTATTCCCCCGTTGACACCCCAACTGATGTTGGCACAAATTGCCTCAGTGAGGGTCTGGCTGTCCAGTTCTTTAGAACTCGGAGAGAAATGGATAGAGAGCCCAATTACAGCTATTTCTTTTACAATATAGCTTCTTTTTACAGCTTCTTTGAACAGTAAACCTTGAGAGCTGGGTAAGCAGTTACTGCTCTGCTTCACTGCCAACGATATTACATATATTTTTCTTTCTGCACTTGCAGACAAAGGAAAAATTCCACTCTTCTTCATCCAAGTATGGTATGTTCTCAACGTGAAAACCTCACCAACACCTGCAAACAGCTGGCTATCATGTGCTCTGCCTATCTTATCCAATCACTTGGTTTGTGTCGGCTCTGGCTGCGATCGGCAGCGATGAAAAGATAACACCCAGGTTAATGTGTTAATTTCTTCTCCTAATACTTAATTTTGGGCAGGTGGCATTCAAGCAGTGATCTAAAAATACTGTAGAACTAAATTGTAGTAGAAGTACAGGGTTGCATTCATTCAGAGTACCAGCCACACAGTTCAGTTAAAGTTAAACTGTAGATCAGATCTGATGGTTCACATTTGCAATTACAACTACAAGCGTGTTGCATCGGACTTTCACGGGACTGTGAGAGATCACTCGTCATGCTTCCATACTGAGGGACCACTCGGCACTGGAGCAGGAGATAGGTGACAAAACGAATCCACTGAAGTGATTTCATGGGGGGGCAGATTGAGCTCGAGAGGAAGACACTCGCCTCTTATTTGTCATTTTGTCTTTGCCGCACTCCCAGAAAACTCATTCATGATGTCACATGGCCACACCTGTTAAGTATTGATTTCAGATGTTTCAATCAGGTTTTTGACTAGGCCCCTTATCTCCAATGAAGGACAATCTTAATGCTTCAGCATACCAAGACATTTTGGACAATGCTTCCAAACCCCTTGTGGCAACAGTTTGAGGAAGACCATTTTCTATTCCATCATGACTGTGTCCCAGTGCACAAAGCAAGGACTATAAAGACATGGTTTGATGTGGAGGAACTTAACTGGAAGAGCCCTGACCTCAACCCCATCGTGCACCTTTGGGATGAACTGGAACAGAGAGAGCTGAGCCAGACCTTCTTGTCCAACATCAGTGCCTGACCTCATAAATACTCTACAGAACTTCTTGAGGCTTCCAAGAAGTGTGGAAGCTGTTTTTTCTCACTGCCTTCTCACTAAAACAGTGACTATTTCACTGCTGATGGTGCTTCAAGCACTGCACCAGCCAACAGTGACCCAACAGTCAGCCATTTCACAAGGCCACAGTCGCTGGGCAACAGTTCCTTTCGCTTGACTGATTAAAATCCCAGAATAAAAGGATAAAAATGCCATCTGTATATATAGTGTATATGATTTAGGACCACATACAGCTCCATGGTACTTTTTTTTTTTTGTTGTGCATTTTTATATACCCAGACCAACAAGCTATTGCCATCGTTTCTGATGGCACCACCAAAGAGACTCTTTCAGTCTCTTTGCTTTGATTTGATTCTGGTAGTTGTGGAAAGTTCTGCGCTACGGGAAGGTTGGACTCCCTTCTTCAATGTTCAGGAAGGCGCAGGATGCAGCTAAACAGCCCCATTCACTGCTCTGCAATCATTTCAGACAGTGGACGTACCTTTGGCCTCCTCACGATCTCCTTTGTCATGTAGTGCCATCTTATCTTTACGTCATCAAACATAATTCAGCAAGAAGTCAGATGCCTTGTTTAGCATCATATTTTTAAAGCCTACACAGACCAGAAGCTCCAATTAACGCTGCGTTTGTGTGCGTGTATCTGCGTCATTACCTCGTTTATGAAACCCTAAAGTTTCAGAAAAAACAGTTCAGCCACTGCTGAGAAAATAGTGTTGTATTGTTTTCCTGGGCTCTGCGAAGCTCTCGTTGGCTGGCCAATCACAACACAGTCCACATTCTAGGGGTGTGGTTTTGGTCTGAAACAGCGCGGCTGACGAGAGCGTCAGTGAGGAGATATTTTGATCGGCTCGTTTGCAGCGATTAGGAGGTTTTTAATCATGAAAACAAGTTAATATATGTAAGTAGACCTCCATAACTAACATATATGTGTGATACAAGCATTCTATGTCACCTTTAAAGGAAAAAAAAGAAAAATATTTAAGTAGCATAAGTGGACGTATAGCCTGTTCGTCACTGCCTGCTGTGAAAAGCCTTACATCACTGCTATTTGTGCTCATTTTGGTTTTCGCCGCGTACCGCACAAAGGCAGAATTTCAGAGCTCTTTGTCATCTATTATTCATGACTACATTTAATTAAAAGTTGCCCGAGTGTTTGTGTGATATGGTACGACCCTCCGTTTGTTTTTCTAATTACTGTCGCCTCCTCTCTTGTTTTCTTTTTGATATGGTATCCTTTCCATTATTTGAGCCGCAAACTTGTTTCGACAAAGGAAAAAGAAATGAAACAAAAAGGTTTTTGAAAAGCACACCACATATATGTAATATGTATATATATATATATATATATGTATATGTATATGTATATAGTGAAATGATTTGCGGTGTGAATTCATGCGGAACCTGACGTGCATGAGGAAAACAGGGCATCTGGGAAGGTAATTAAATCCATACAGTCCCTGGAGACACAGATGTGTTGTTGTCCACTGGATCATGCTTCATCTGGATGTATGTGCGTCTGCAAAGTAGCGGAAACAGTATATATATATTTAGAGAGAGAGAGAGAGAGAGAGAGAAAGTGGGACAAACCCTATTTAAAGAGGCCTTGTTAATGAAAAGTACAGGCTATAATTAGTCTTGGTGGTGCAGTCAAGCTTGTTGGTGGACTGTAATACAAACAGATTTTGTGTGTTAATTAAAGTGCGGCGGCTCGGGCAGCATTTTTCTGTCAGAACCTGACCGCGGTCAGAGAGAGCACTAATTGAGCCTGACCCAAACCTTACATTCACAACGGTTTTTCTTCTCTGTTCCAACATGAAACATCCATCCATCGTCCATTCCACTTAACACAAGCTGCTTAATTGACCTGTTTACACACGTGTGTAGTGCTAAATGTGCACTGAGGCCAGCTTGACCTAATCCATGGTCAAGTGGAAGGGAATTGGGCTTGTAACCGGACAGGTAAAGGGCTGAGGTGCCTGTTAGCAGGGAAGGAACCAACCCCATTGCTTATGCTGGATACTGCTGCTGCTCCTTGTTTGTGCGTTCACTAATGTTGTGTAATAAGGATGGTTTAAATGCAGAATTAAAAATGAACTATTATTGATCGGTGTGTGTGGAGTTTGCACGTTCTCCGTGTGTGAGCGTGCACAGGTTTACCTCCCACATGTCCAAAGACACACAGAGGTTAACTGCCTCCATATTGTTGAAATATTAGTGAAAAATATGTATAAATACTGGGCAAAATAAACATTAAATACAATTTTAAGAGATGTCAAAACTGTGCAACGTTAATAATCACACTTATAAAACCTTGACTAGGTAAGTCAAATGTTTCAATAAAAACAAGAGTAAGTTTAGCTCTGACGCGTCTCACGACAATGGGTGAGTGAATGAATGGATGGATGAATGATTGGTGTATACAGTATGTGCAAATATGACAACGTCTCATTCTGAATGGACTATATGCACAGAGTGTGTCACACCCTCCAAAATATAAGCCAAGGGGAAACCTGGACTTTGTAAGGTGACGTTCGAGATTATTGAGTGAAACTGGAAAGTTGAGGGTTTGATTCCCGGCTACGCTACTCCACATACCGATATAATGTCTAGTTTTTAGATTCCAACAGCGTTCCGTTTGTTCTCTACCCTCCTCCATCGACGATGAATAAATATTCAGAGATTAAGATAGATTATACAACCCCACCCCGCCCCGCCCTGCCTCACGCTGCTTTGTGGGAACATCTTTGTTTTTTTCCAATGACGCGTGTCCCAATAATGTCACGTCTCTTTTTTAACACGTGTGGGCGACAGAGCGGTGATTAAATAGCCAGCTTTGTGTTATGATGTGGCAGCCTTTTAGAAATCAACCTTCTCCTCCATCACGATGACCTGAATCTCTCACTCAACATAAAAGCCATTCACTTTTCCACACACACACGTGTGTACTTGTGCGTGTACTCACGTTCCCATATGGATGTGATGCTTTTCCTCCATACTGTACGGCATAAAGGGCACGTTTAAAAGTTTGATCGTCCCGTCTCTCGTGATTTCACTTAACGCCAACGAGATGAGGCAGCGCGTCGGCAGGAGATGACCTCCAACTAAACTCAATGCAAATGACGTCTTAGTGACAGCCGCACTTTAATTATACATCGTGTTTGCAAACTGCTATGGTTCACGTCAGCAGCTGTAAACACTCTTTTCATGCATGGGTGTGCAGATGAGAGGCATATGTGGACGAAACACGCAAAGCCTCCTGTCATCTGCTGTCAGGTGCTGCGTTTTACTGCAATTGAAGATTGGCAAAAAAAGTGGTGGAAGGAAGGTTGTGTGGGTCTGTGCTTCTGAGTGAATACTCTCCTGCTGCTTGTCTCTCTTTTTATTTTTGTTAAATCCTCAGAATGACAGCTCCTCTGTGATTCTTGCGACTTCTCTTCCACCTCTTCTGCCCCCAGCGTCCCCCCCTGTCTCCCTGCTGTTGGCTTTTTAAAAAAGAAAAGGCCCCGTTTCATTCTCCTCATCCCATTTTTTGCCTTTCCGCCTCTTTCTGCTCTCAAAGCAGTGACCCTCAGAGGGGGTTGCCGCATTCTGGATAACATTTTAGAGCAAATAAGGCAGTCAGTCAGAGGAGAAGCCATGCAGGAGTGAAGGAAGGTGTCAGGAGTCGCATCTGTGGAAGGAAAACGGAAGATGACAAGAAGAGCGGGGGGAGGATGAGAGTGGTCTGGGGAAGAGAGACGCAGATGAGGAAAACCTGTACAGCAGTGTTTGCTTCCACATGATTGAGCTGTTGCTGTTGAAGTCTGGTAATAAAGCTCCAGAGATTCCCCTCAGAGGAGCGTTGTTTGAGTTTGCGTCTGTCTTCACATCTCCCTCGCCTCCGTCTATGTTTTCCCTCTTGCAAGAACGAGGAACACGCTGATCTACATAATTGTCATCACTTGGTGTCCCACATACTTGAAAGTGTTAGTGGAAAGTTGGATGGGAATGACGGAGGAAATTGAGCTTAGGTTGGCTAATAAAAGAAATTGGCTGATATTGGCCTTTCACGGATTTATCGTATCAGCGTTTATGTCCGCTCAACTTTTATTCTACAGAGTTGACTATATGCTCTTAATGGTTTGCAGTAAGTGGGCTCTCCTGTAAACTGTCAGCGAAAGATGCACCGATGTTCTACAGTCTGTATCTGCAGAAGTTACAGAGAGTCTTCAGCAACAAATTATAGAATTTAACGAAGGCTGCAGCAGCAGTGCCGCACTTTTGTCCCCTTTAGTGCCACATTGAATCCCTCATTATTAAAACAGCTACTAAGAGACAAACAGAAAAATGGAATTAATTCAATTCAGCTTTATTTGTACAACCGTTCACACAATGAGCTACAGACCATCTGCCTAGACAGGTTGGGGTGAAAGGAAAAATGAGCGGAGTGAAAGGGAAAGAGGGGGGTGAGGTAGAGACAGAAGAGAGAGACCAGGAGCAGATTATAACAGTTGTATCAGGTTATAGGTTTAGACAGAACAGTTATGACATGTTTATGGTGAGACATTGTCATGTGTACAAGCAGCAGAGATTGTTGACAAAAAAGTTTACTGATATCAACAACTATATACATACCTGTATACATATATATATATATTGTATAATAATACATGACAATAATACTACAGCTAGTGATAATTATACTAGCCTGGAAACTGGATCTGGATCCTGCAGCCTGCCAGATGAGGGCAGAGAGAAAGAGGGAAGACAGGAAGGAAAGACACAAACTATGGAGAGAAAGAACAAGGTTAATGGCATGTAATAAAGTCATATTCACAGCAGGTTTCCCTGATCCAGTTCTAACAATAAGCTTTATCAAAAAAAGGTTTTAAGTCTAACTGTAAATACAGAGAGGGTTTCTGCCTCCTGAAACCACTGAAGTTACCTTCAAAGACCAAGTCAGTTGGCTACTGGCAATAGTGTCATTATTTGTTGTTTTTTTATGTTCGACATGAGCAAAACACTTTTTACAAACAATGTTTACAAAGCAGGTAATGTTTCAGGGCCCAGTGTGTAAGAACTAGTGACATCTAAAAGTGAGACCACAAATTGTTCCACAGAGAGGACTTCTCTTTTCACTCCTGCATTTCCCAAAGGATGTCAGGTGTCCTTGGAATTCCAGGAAGGTCGCAGTTTTATGTTTTATTTATGTCGTAAGATTCCACCTGTTTGTCCAGTTGTGTTGCTGGAGAAACAAGGCAGCACAATAAAAAAATTGGATAATACACTTGAACAAACATAGGTGCTTGTGGGTAAAATATTCACTTCCTTACAATAAAACCCATCACCCCTGTTTTACTCACATGTAAGACCTTTAAGCATGTACCATATATTAACATTTTTACATGTTTTTCTTGTCTCAGGTCCCCCCCAATGATTTAAAAAACAATCATGATTATTGATGAGTTGGTGCCATGTTGTCGTTTTAATTTAGTAAAATACGGCACTTTTTAACAGATGTTCTGTTCAAATTGTCAATTTTACTCCTGTGCGCCACGACTTAATGAGTCCTAATGGCAGCACTTATCACAGGAATGAAGGCTAAATTGAAAGTTAATTAATGAGCAAAAGAACATTGACAATGGTAGAATGGCAGTGAAAAACTACTGCACTTGAGATGTTTTGATGCACTGATTATATCCCGAAATGATGATTATCATGCAACACACACGGAATGATCATGATAATCATCATCATCATGTGTATATATGTATATATATATACATATATGTATATGTATATATATATATCTATCTATATATATAGATAGATATATATACATACACACATATATGTATGTATATGTATAGGCAGGTTTTCTCAGGCATAAACTACATAATTTTTTTCCCTATACTTTATAAGATGTTTAAATGGGTATATAGTGTATATGTATAACAAAAAACTTTATACACAATATGTCTTCGGCCTTTTCGACGACCTTCCGCTGTCTGTCTGCTGACACTGGTCTCAGCCGCTGCATTCACGCGACAACACAGGTTGTGTAACCACGTCTGAAGGGACACATTCAGACAAACGTCCTTGCAGTTTTGTACCACTGGAGCGTCTTCTTTTTTTCTTCTTCAGAGTCGTCCTACATAAGCAGACACGCTGTGATTGCTTCTGATTCCATGGCCTTTGATTATGAGCGAATCGCTCGCCTTTCTCTCTCCTTCTAAACACTCCACTCATTTCATCAGCCGCGCTCTTCTTTCTTCGCAGCCATCACAACCTTTTTATCCCCCCCCCCCCTCATCTCTCGCTCGGCCGTCTCAGTGCTGATGAATTCGCTACGGCAACAAACGGCTTATTTGCACTCTCTCTCTCTCTCGCTCTGCGTCTGATTTCAACTTTTCGGTATCCGGCCGCCCACTTGTGTGAGAAAAATCACACAGACTATTGATTTGCTAACGACAGAATTAACTAAAGCGCATGAATTATGGAATAATGAATAACCGGGGAAGCTTCCATTCAGGGATAGCGGTCTATGTTTTGCATAGTAATTATCATTGCGAGGTTAACTAGGTGGGTTGCTGATCAAATTATGCTGAATCACACTTCCTACCCCTGCCAAAATCCATATGCATATAGCCGCATACATCCAAAGACTCGCGCAAACAAGAAATATACACACATAATGAGGTTTCCAATCTTGCACAATCACAGCCACTTTATTAGGTACACCTGTTCAACTGCTTGTAAATCAAATATGTAATGACATGGCAGCAAATCCGTTGTTGTTGTCAAACCAAGCAACAGAAAGTAAAATGAAAAGTGACAGAGAATGGTCAGAACAAGAGATAATATCCAGCGATTCATATTTAAGTTTCATTTTTAAGTTTAAAACAGTTCCCAGACGATGGAACGAATTGCCACTCTGTGCACTTTGAAGTCTGTCGATTCTTTCACAAAGCAGCTTAAGACCTTGTTCAGACAGGCTTTTAGTTAGGTGTGTGTTTTACTATTACCTGTTGTATCTTCTTATGTTTGTGCTTGTAGCTGTGGGTGTTGTATCTTCTCTGTGTATTATTATTATTATTACCTTACTTTTTACTGTTTTTACTCTGAAGCACTTTGTGAATTCTTTCTGTGAAAAGTGCTGTATAAATAAACTTTACTTACTTATTTGTAACTTCAGAGCACTTTGTATCATTGAGTGATAACGTGCTTGACATATTTATTAGACCACGTAATAAACTCAAACAAACCCAATAAATGTACTATATTTTTTTATGTCAGTAAGACAAACGCGCTCGCGACGGGTTTGCTCATTTACTAGGGTGCAAATCACCAAAATGGAGGCAAAAATTCAAAATGGCCGACTTCCTGTTGAGTTGAGGCCGTGGTTATGATCGACTTTTTTGTTCATCTTGGTCTACAACATCTACCCACCAAGTTTCAGCATATTCGGTGGAACTCAGTGTTCAGAAACTCAGAAATTATAGGGCACTTCCTGTTTCGTGGTGAATGGTCGAAATTTGCCAAAACCCAGAGGGTTGCTGTGGCCTTGCCGTTTTGAATCTGCAAAACCTTTGATCAGTTTTCACCTTTGATGTGTCTAGTACAAATTGGCGTGTTTTTTATGACGGTACGACAAACGTGCTCGGAAGAATTGGTTCAATTATGTAGGGCGCAAAATTAAAAATGGCCAACTTCCTGTTGTGTTGGGGCCATGATTACAGTCGACTTTTTGTTCTTCTTGGTCTATAGCATCTTCCCACTAAGTTTTGGCAAATTTAGTGAAACTCAATTTTGCCTCTGTTTTCACCATAGGGGGCGCTACTATAGCGCCCTTGAGCAATGGACAGGTCTGGGAAGAGTTGTTATAAATGTTAACCCCTTGAAAAATCACCACAAAGCCACAGATATAATAATAATCTGAAGGAAAACAATCATTTGTGCCAGGAGCCGTTTCGGGCCCTGCCATTTGAGGCTCGGGACCTAATCTTTAATTTCTCTAAAGTTTAATTCTAAGCACTTTGTAACATTGTTAGCTATAATAGATACAATGTATCACCATTTCTTACTATCAGGTGTCCCGCATACCTTATAATAAAGTGCTGATCTTTTCCCTGATCTCATTTTAAGGCTTTACTGTTTATTTGTCCAGCGTCCTGTAGGGAGGCAGAGTCTGTGAGTATCCATATTGAATCCATCCTTTATTGTGTGACTGCGTGTCACCGCAGCTTGACGCTTTTGCTGACATTTTAAGTGGTTTTGGACAGTTTGGACTCACACTGGACCGTGTGTTGTGTTTGTGAACTGATCTGTCTTCACAACTTGTGTCAGCTCTTTTTATACTTACATCCCTTATACTGTTGCCCCTATACTCTTCTTCTTTATTTCATCCCCCCCCTGTGTATTGTTTATTCACTAACATGAGAAAAAGTCCCCTGCTTTAATTTGTATTGCAAATTAAATCTTGATTTTTGACACATTTTCCTTGTCCAAAAATAACGACATGCAGGGCACCTGTCTTTGAGATGTCACGAGAAGGCTGTGATGGTTTTCTTCACCTCTTTGGTGTAAATGTGTGCGACAGAGCTGTCACTGGATTCACTTTTCATTACCGCACGAATCAGTAAAGCCCCATTAATGTCTATTTAAATATGAATACATAAACATCAGGTGCTGTCAACATATGTAGAGAAACGCGTGTATCCCTGCGGCGGTTTATTCGCCCCTGCTGAGATCAATCAAAGATCAACGCAGTCGCTTTAAAATATTCATCAGGTTCATTTTTCTTCGTCTAATTTTCTTTATTCTGCCACAAACATGTCGCAGTTTTGAGAATAATACATCACAATATCTTGTAAATCAAGTTGGACGTAGGGTTATTTTCTTACAGACACGCTACCCTCTAGTGGCCATTCAAGAGAATACAGGTGTCAGGCTCTTCAGCATTGGTTTCACTTTTTTTTTTCTTTTCAAGGCCACATCCACTTGTGGTTAATGGAGGTACTGCATATGTGCTGTGAGACCTCATTAGAAAAATAAATAATCATTTATACTTCAAGATTTTCAAGCTTAAAATGATGTTTCCAAAGGATTTACAGCTGAAAGTGCTACCAAACAATTGGCATATAGAAATACTTGATCTGTATTCTTGATTTTTCACCGCCTTTTGACGAAATTGCTTGTTTTCGTGTTCAAATGTGTAGAGTAGCCATGGAAATACATCAGAAATTAATTTGAAATCCTGAGAGCAACGAGTTTACCAAGTTCAGTTAAAATCTGAACAACTATGTGCGACTTAGACATGAAAATCTAAAGTTTTGCATTTAAGGAAATGTTGGCCACTTTCTCTTACGTCAAAGATTCCTCAAGACAAACTCACCAATTTTCATACCGATCCAACGACTTTTGTCTGACCATGACCCAACTTCTGGGGGCGCTATAGAGTCCTGGGACTACGAATGGGTTTGTGCACTATGCCACTATCGCATTTTTCACCGACCCGAGTTTTTAGGCAACATAACCCGGTCAAAAATGAGTGCAACATCGGAGAAAAATAACAATCTCAACAGAAACAATAGGTCCCTTTGTGCCAAGAAGAACTCAACAACAACAAAAACATAGCAAAATCCAGATGTAATCCAAAAATCTGATTTTAGGCTGATTTGGACAGATTATCTGGTCAAATGATACTGGAGTGTGAGGGATTAACAGACGGGATTTTAAGTATTAAATATGTTTGATGTTTTTACAAGAAAACAGCGATTGGGTCTGTGAGCAGAACTGGAAATGGATGCTTGGAATTTATCTGCGTTAGCAGTTAACTGCAACTACAACCGTAGTTTGACCTAACTGTGCATGGAAATATAATAAGAAAGATGGGATCTTTTGTGTGACCTGCATCTTCATGAAGAATTCAAGGGAAGTTGGTCTAAAATTAGGCAGCTTCAGAAAAAAAAACATGACCACGTCTTTACTCCTCTGGTCTGAGCAGAAGTTGATGTAAAACTGTAAATCTTTTATTTTGCGCCAGGTCTGTGGGATGTCCACATGTGACCTTCTGCGTCTCCGTTCAATTTTGGCTGCTTCTTGTTTACTCTGTCCTCCTCTCGGCTCTTTCTCTCCCCCTGCATCACAGGGACGTCGGGGTGTCTTTGTCGCCGTATCCTCTGTCGCAGCCGGCGTGCTGTTTAAATCCACTGGGTGGCCTGGGTGTGTTTTCTGCTCCCACTCCTCTCTGAAAGTCAAGCACACGCTGAGATGAATAATTAAAGCAGCGGGGAGAGAGGCCGCTTCTCCTCTTTTTACGCAGCCCGACATCCGACAGTGTCGGCCTGTTTGTGTGAGTGCTAAACCTTTGTTGGACGTGTTTGCGAACGTGCAGCTCTGATGTTTCTCCCACCCACGTCCTCTTGAGATGAGCTGGAGCGTAATCACTGGTTGCAGCACCACTGTGAGGAAATTAAAACGTTCTGGGCTGCTGCGTTATAACCTCCCAAAGTTCCCACCCCTCTTCCACTTTCTTTTCACTCATTCCTCTCTCTCTTTTGCCCCCTTTCTCCCCCCGATGAGATCGAGGGGGGGGAAAGGGCAAGAGGAGCCCGGCTGTGATATGAAATGTTCTGATTGCGTTTGGGCTCGTGTGTCCTTAAGGAAATTGAATTGACCGGCGGTGATGTCTCAACACGGCGAGCTCGGTGACCTCCTCCACCTCATTCTTATCAGCTGAGCCTCAGACTCAGGCTGATCGCGTCGCTCCCAGCCAGCGCCTCTTTGCTCGTATCTGGCAGTGTGGGCAAACGATGCAGTGGGGACACGGAGCCATTCGAAATTCATGCCTCGGAGGACAGAGGTGCTGTATTAGAAATACAAGTTATCACCGTGGAAGGAAACTGCATGCTCTGGGGGACTCGAGAAGAGCTGGCAGCGATTTTTTTTTTTGTTCTTCCACTTTTACCTCACCTCTTCTTTGCCATTGAGATTTCTCTCTTTTCCCCCTCTTTCATCGCTCAACCGTGACCTTTGACACCTTCGGCTCCAACTCTACTGTACCCTGTCTTCTCCGCGAGGTGCCTCCGCCCTCTTCACCTCCCCGCACATCTGTCTCGCATGCAGGAATTGCAAACACTAAGTACGTACATGAGTGTTCCCCGTGGCCTCGTGGTTTCCTAAATGCTTGCTGGTTTTCTAATGTCCCATTTGCTCGGTTCTTGCCATAAGGTCACTCCAGTCACAAATGAAAAGGAGGCAATTAAACAAACGCTCGGCTGCAGGAAACCTCCAGTTTGCAGTGCACTGTTAGCTGGTCTGGCTATTGGAAGGCCATTTTGTCGGAAACACAGACATTCACCGCGTCTAAATATCTTTATGTAGGTGATACTTTTCTTTTCTTGGAAATAATGTCTTCTTATCTGGCGTAAACTGAGAAGTTGTGCTGAACTCCCACTGCTTTTAGAGGTGATTTCCAGTAGTGTAGCATTACCCAGAGCTCATTTTACATTGGAAAAGACTTTAGATGGAAGGGGCACTGGTCTTCAAAACTGATTAAGTATTAAAGTTCCTGTTGCATTAACACCACCACTGTTCTCTTCAAATATGGCTGCACTTTAACAGCTTTTTAAAGTTTAGTTTTTATATTTATTGATCATAGAACTGCTCTGTATGAATGTACTGTTCAAAGGGTTTAAAGGGCCAGTGTATACGAATTAATGGCGGATTGCAACAAATGCCGCTATACTTCCCAAAGTGCATCATGGGAACTCCAGTGGCCTTAAAAGACCAGAAAGGACGTCATTTTGTCTTCATTTGTGTCTTGAAACACAAACTCTGGCAGCCTTGTCCCTCTGGGCCGCTGCAGAAACATGGCGGCCTCTGTAGAGCAATTAGTTCTATTAATTATATTTAATTAAATTACAAATATAATTGACAAGGTTTCACTTACAAAAGAGATTTTAATCTCAATGTGACTACCAAATACAATTTCTGTTGAATGTGGATGTACTTTACAGAATCACTAAATAAATAACTACATTTTTTTAGTATCAATTTGGAAGGATTTCAAATTAAAAGTTCAACATTTGTAATTTAAAATGATTTAAGCTCATAAAACCGCCACTTTGGACCTATAACATTAGCCAGTTCATATAGAATGATGATGATTTCATCAACCTTATGTGAGTTTGTTGTGTCTTTGAATGCACCGGTGTCAGAATTACTGACACTGGAAAGAAAACAACAGTGTGCGTTTGTCAGAGGAAACAACACAATCTAACAGGAGGAGTCTGTCGTTTTTCATTTTCCTGTTGCAAAGTGTCCCTGTCCTTCCAGTGGGACTTGTCTATTGTGTGTGTGTGTGTTTCTCACTGAATTGCATTCTGCTGCTCTGGAGTTCAGCGCTCTGACAGCAGTGCTTGTTCCTCGAGAGACTGCAGCATTCTGGCTGCTGTATGACATCACCTGTTGCTGTCACTGCAACAACTTGATCATGCCATCCCAGTGCGGCGCTGTGCCTGCAGCAGCAGCAGCAGCAGCAGCAGCAGCAGCAGCAGCAGCAGCAGCAGCAGCAGCAGCAGCAGCAACAGTATTATCTTCAGCAGCAGCAGCAGCAGAGCGATGACACGGGACTGCAGAGTGAGGGCGGCCTGCCACAGCACAGGCGGTGCCAACATCTTCTGTCCCCCTCCATCTCCTGCTGTGATGAATGCAAAATTAATAAAGGCTCATTAATATGCCCCAAAAGAGAGGATGTGTGGGGAGAGAGAGAGAGAGAGAGAGAGAGGGAGGGAGAGAGCCAGTGACTACCTCAGCAGCTCCTGCTGCTTGCTTTGTAGAAATTAATTTAATAAGTGGATCAGTAAAGCATCGTGATCACAGCTCGGGCTCCAATTTGCATATTAATGCATTATGTCGTCTGCAATGTTTATTGACGAGTCGGAGGTTTACTCGGTGTCACTGTGGAGGTGACGCGTGCAGGTGCAAAAGCAGTGGAGGCAAAAAAAACCTACAAGAGGCGGAGCATGCACACGGAAACGACACGAATCGTCAATGTTTTTTTATCCCTGGCATCGGTTCATTCTGTCTCTGTCTGTGTTATTATATCTGTAAAGTATGAAACATCTACTGATTGAACTTAGTTTTTTGGTTCGTTATTTTAGACAACAGTAAGTTTTCCTTTACGTCGTTAACCAGTGTCGGTGTGTGTGTCTTCTTGTCTTCCTCAGAACTGTCACCCGGTGTTTGGTGTGCACAGGACGATGAACCGGGATGAGGGACCGTATATGCTGTCACACATCTCGAGTGCCGTCCCGGGGGAGTGTCCGGACAGCAGGAGGCGTGGCCGACCCGTCAAATCTGACAGGAAGTTCACGCCTCTGTAACAGCTAATGAGGCACGTCACCACCTAACATCAGGTGGCAGCTCTGAGGTAGGCCGAAGATACACGAAACAAAGGTAAAGGAAAACTTACTGTTTTGAAAACGTCCTCTTCTCTGTGTTTTGGTGTTACGTTACAGCGCCACTTACAGTCCTGGCATATGTACTACACCGTTTTGCTGTCTTTTATAGGGAACTTTTTGAAAGTGGCAAAAAAAAACTACTGTTTTGGACGTGGCCTAAGTCAGTCGTACACGTGGACATGTTATATTGTGTAGACCAGCATTGTCATCGTCCTGCTATGGGGGGGGCACTGGACATATAGCATGAAAGGCGGGGTCTTACCCTGGACAGGTTCACTCTCTCGTTCACACCGACGTTCAATGTCCACTGCATGTTTTTGGACAGTGGGAGGAAACCTGAGAAAACCCCCGCATACACAAACGCCACACAGAGAATGACCCACAGTCTGTTTGCTGCAAGGCAACAACACCAGCCACTACACCGCCGTGTTGATGTTTGAAAACCATCATAGTCGTTTCCTAACGAGTGTTTGGCACGTGTGGTTTGTCGCTGCACATTATCCTGCGACAGAAACGCCTCTGGCATATGTCGCGTGGCGTGTTTACATCCAAACGTTACACCGTGTAGGTCAATCGTCCTGTTGCTTGTTGCCGGAACAGATGAGCCGCTCCGAGGGGGAAGCCATGCATAATCATGCGGTGAGGCAGGTGTGACTCTGCCGCAGCAGGTCGCGTTAACAGCGCGCGACTGTGCTCGTCGTTTCCAGTTAAAACATCTCCGTGTGTGTGTGCGCGTGTGTGCGTGTGTCGACCTTTGAATGTTTGATAAGCTGTTATATTTCAGAAATATGGAATAAAGGAACAAACATAGAAATGTCCACAGCACCGAACCCTTTCAGTCCACTCTGCCAGGCTGCAATTTGAAAACTGTAGACGTGTCCTTGGAGACATGGTCCATTGATCTTGCCGCAATTTGTTCGGTCTGTTATTCACTCGGCATTTCAGGTCTGCAAAATGGGCTCCCTCCTGTTGCCATTCCCATGGTCACCACCCCTGGTGTATTGTGACAGAGGCCACTTTCGTCTCTTCTCTCGCCTCTCTTTTGAAAACCTCCTCATTTGTCACAGAACGGAGAGAGGACGGAGAAGAGGGCGAGGTCGCCGTCTTCACAGAGGTGCACACCCTCATCCCCTCATCTCTTTTGATCTTTAGCAGGAAATAAGTGAACAGCACATTATCTCGCTGTGATGCCGTACAGAGAAGGTCTGTGATCTGACAACTTTTCCTTCTCACCAATCCACCAATTTCTCAATATGTGTGAACTCCAGCTGCATTTGAAGTTGTGTACGGGCATATGTCGTCGATGATCCGTATAGCTTTTAGATATAGACAAATTCAAACCATTGCAAGTTCACACAGTGAACAACTCTCTCGCTCTGTTTCCCAGGAAACTGTGTTTAACTCTCATGTCACCCGCTGCCACACAGGAAATGACTGGCTTTATATCAAGACCATAGACTGTGTATAAAAAATGGATGTCGTGTTATGAGTTGCTCCTGAAGCGAAATAGAAAATGAGAGTGTGTTGAATTATTGCCATGAGGGGGCGACGACGCTGGTTCCATTGGAACAGAAGTCTACGGTAAAATGAGCCTCTGCTTCTAACTTCTTGAAGAGTTAATGGTCTCAGTCATTAGTTTCAGATCTTTTTCAGTAGCATGTGATGTCAATTTTTGTAAATTACCTTTGAATGGGAATGAGGAAAATAGACGATAAATCATGGCATATATGAGCGGACGCCCAGTGGAAGGTGATGCCTGTGAACTCAGAGTTGCAAAATGACCCCGACCAAATCAGGAGTTCACATTCCTATAAATAAAATCACAACCTGTTGCCACTTGTTCAAGACAAGGGTGTAAGTTTAAGGGATTCTCCTGTTGACCTATTATAGTCCTGACCCAATAACTTCAGTTTATAGCTAATTGGTGTCTATGGAAGCCCATTTCTGCCACTTGATGAAAAAAAATTATGAGATACTAAGTCAAAATGATGAGATACTAAGTCAAAATGATGAGATACTAAGTCAAAATGATGAGATAGAAGATGATGAGATACTAAGTCATAATTATGAGATACTAAGTCAAAATGATGAGATACTAAGTCAAAATGATGAGATACTAAGTCAAAATGATGAGATAAAAGTCAAAATTATGAGATACTAAGTCAAAATGATGAGATAAAAAGTCAAATGATGAGATACTAAGTCAGATGAGATACTAAGTCAAAATGATGAGATACTAAGTCATAATTATGAGGTAAAAAGTCCTAATTATGAGATACTAAGTCAAAATGATGAGATAAAAAGTCCTAATTATGAGATACTAAGTCAAAATGATGAGATAAAAAGTCATAATTATGAGATAAAATAAAAAGTCTAAATTATGAGAGAGAAAGTCAAAATTATGAGATAAAAAGTCGAAATTATGAGATAAAATAAAAAGTCTAAATATGAGAAAGTCAAGTATGAGATAAAAAGTCAAAATTATGAGATAAGTCAAAATTATGAGATACTAAGTCAAAATAAAAAGTCAAAATGATGAGATACTAAGTCAAAATGATGAGATAAAAAGTCAAAATGATGAGATACTAAGTCAAAATGATGAGATACTAAGTCAAAATGATGAGATACTAAGTCATAATTATGAGGTAAAAAGTCCTAATTATGAGATACTAAGTCAAAATGATGAGATAAAAAGTCAAAATTATGAGATACTAAGTCAAAATGATGAGATACTAAGTCATAATTATGAGGTAAAAAGTCCTAATTATGAGATACTAAGTCAAAATGATGAGATAAAAAGTCATAATTATGAGATAAAATAAAAAGTCTAAATTATGAGAGAGAAAGTCAAAATTATGAGAGAAAGTCAAAATTATGAGATAAAAAGTCAAAATTATGACATAGAAAGTAAAAATTATGAGATAAAGAAGTCATAATTATGACATAAAGAAGTCAAAATTATGAGATGAGAAGTGCGCATGCGCCGCATTGGCAGTGTTTTCTATGGTCCCTTCATCCATCATCTCGCTGGCCTAACCATGCTCACAATATGCAATCCTAAATGAGGTAACGAGAAGTGACTTTAATTAGATCGGACGTAATCGCAGCAGATTTCATTTGTTGTAAAGCCGTGTTTGAAGTAGTCCTCAATATACTCATAATCCACGTCTGTGTCAGTCTCCACACACCACACATGAGCTGATACTGAACTGCCGACTTTGTATCTCATAATTATGAACTTGTTGAACTGTGGAGACTATCATAGTTATTTTAAAAGTCTGCTTTTGGTTGTACTATAAGACAATATCTGGTTTCCTTTTCCTAACGTACCGACTGCCTGCGACAAAAAGCTGATGTGCAGTGGAGATTTATTTAAAGCTGTGACTTTGAAGTCTACGTTCCCAATCGGGGAGGCCTTCCCATTCCAGCAGGTGAAGCAGTGCTTAACCTCTGTTAAGACAAAAAAAGGGAAGAAAATATGTAGTAAGTGCAGTGATTTATCTGTTTCTAATAGACCTTTTGTAATTCCTTAGGAGCTTTAGATTTGTTCTGGTGTCTTAATTAGATACTTCCTTTATTCATTGGTGCCAGTTATTTGGGGGGACAATTAGCTCCACTGTTTAAATCCGTAAAAATTAACGTCTGTATGACGTCATGACACAATGACTGTTTGTTTTGTGAACTGGCATTTTGATGCTTTGTGTTTTGCAGAAAAGAGACCATTTTCTGATGTTGGGTCCAATAGCAAGGACCGACGGGTCACCATGCCCGGCATCCGAGGTCAATCATACCGTGGCCGAACCCTGCAACCCTAAAGAAGACCTGAAATTAAATAACACACAAAGCACTCGGGAAAGTGTTTAAGGGACAGTATGAATCAAATGAGAAGTTGGGTAATTTCCCAATGGCTATCGAAGAGAAAGGTTTCCAGAACTTCCACATTGGTAATCTTATCTGCATGTGTAATTTTGCTGTCTACATTTAACTGTACTTGGTTTTATTTTTGTTGTTTATTTCATTAATCATAATTTCTGATGTTTTGCCACATGTTGGGCCAAACGTGCTACCATTGGCTGGATTATTTTGTCTAATCCTCTTGGTAGAACACTACAATAAGATGGCCTCTTGTCCTATTAGATCTGTTTGACTCACTGATGAAGGTGTGAGGCTGAAACACTTTGGTATAATTGATTTGGAGAGTGTCTCTGACTTTTCTTCTGCATGTTTCCCATCCTGAGATCACCTCAAACCAATCTGAGTTCCAGGAAGTTCTCCTACCAAAGGAGATTTCAGCTTCAAAGATGGTTTTCCCGTATATACAGTCATGACAGACATTAGTAAAACTGGATTTAGACTTGTTTTAGTCATTCACTTCAGACCATTTAAATAGAGCCTTGTCCTGTTGAGTTTTTGGCCTCTCGAGACACTGTAGAACATTTCTTTTGGTTAACAGAACTTTCAAAAATCCCTTTCAACAAACCCTACCTCAAACTTCACAACCGCATGTCGTCTTTTGAGAATAATTACTGGAACCAACCTTTAAAGATTGGCTATGATATAATATAATATAATATAATAAAATAAAGCCTGAAGTATCTGCACTGAAACCAGTGAGTCTTTATTCTAACAGTGCAGCGACACAAGCTCAGTAACTGCAGGCTGCAACTTTAGAACAATGGTCAGCCAAGGGAAAACATATGTCTCTGTCCACACTGGTGCATCGTGGGGCATTCAGAGTGAGGGTTTGTATACCAGTATAATCCTTTTAAAATAATAAAAAAAAAGAGGTTTGTTTTTAAATGGAAACTTACAGTGCAAACAAAAGATAACAACTTCCTCTCTGGTATGCAAAGGTCACCACAGTTCCCTGACACACAAATTCACAAATTCTGGGCCTTTTAAGAACATGACATTTCCGTTCATGTTCACTGATATAATCCCGTCTATTTGTCGGTGGAATGAGAACCACTTTGTGTAAACAGCAGCTGAATCTCGGAGCCACAGACGTGATGCTGCCGCGTACGGCGCTGTCAGTGCGCGTTGCAAAGATCACTGAGGCTCTCTGAGCCTTCGGGCTTTTGTTGTATGCACTCAGACACGAGCATAAATCTGGTTGCCGAGCTATTCTCTGGTGTCGGAGTCCTGTGCTTTGTACGCTTGGCCTCCGCCCTCCTCATCACCTCCGACGCTGCTGCAGGAGATAAACATGGAGCTCCACTCGCTCACGCGCCTAGAGCTCAGCAAATGTGAACTTAACACCACAGACTCGCACAGAACCTGAACCGCGGCGCTCGTTCTCTGGAGTCGAGTTTGAGCTCCATTGGCCGCGTCATCGCATCTGTCTCGTCAAATCAGCTGACGGGGAATGATAACAGCGCTTGTCTCACACCATCTGCTTCCTGTGGTGTATTTTCTTTGAAATGGACGCTGTTACATATTTACATTTGAAATGAAGTTGTATTCGCTCATTACAACCCTTTTTTTTTATAATAAAGCCAAACTACTGCCACTCTGCTGAGTTGAGTATTTCAGATTCGAGCTGCTGAGTGTGTTGAACTGCTACGAGCTGCGGTGTTTGGTGAGCAGCGGTGCGTGACATAACAGACCAAAACATAAACACACTTTGCCAGTACACTGGCTGTACTGTGTTATTAGTGAAGCCACTATTTCAATTCAATGGCTTTACTTAACAGTTTGCGTGTTCTCCCGGTGTGTGGGTTTTCTTCAGGGTTCTCCTGAAGAAAACCCACTTGGACCCAAGTCCAAAAAACATGCAGTATGGAAATTAGGTCAATTGGACTCTCTAAATGGATCATAGGTGTGAGAGGGTGGTTGTTTGTCTGCGGAGGATAAAGTGGTAGAAGATGGATGGATGGTTTGCTTCATTTGAAGTCTTGATGGAATACATTTCCTACAAATTAAATGTGCAGTCCTTGACCAATGGCCAAGGTGTCAGAAACTTTCCTTCACGGATCCATCCATCCATTTTCTACCGCTTTATCCTCACAGGAGGGTCACAGGGGGTGCTGTGCCAATGTCAGCTGACATAGGGCAATAGGCGAGGTCACACCCTCGACATCGCAGGGCCATAGAGACAAACAACCATTCACTCTCATATTCACCCCTACGGTCAATTTAGAGCAGCAGGGGTGTCAAACATACGGCCCGGGGGCCAGAACCGGCCCGCCAGAGGGTCCAATCGGCCCACAGGATGAATTTGTTAAAATTTCACACTAATCTAAACGTAATGTCAAATGCTCCAGATACCCGTGACTAAATGTTTGTGCCTTTATAGATCCAGTGTGCTGTGTAAATAGTACATTTAGGCATGATATTGTTGAAATTGCACTTATATTTCTCAAGAAATTTCATGTTTTGTAAAATTATCCTTTAGTAAATGTAAAACAAAGGAGAAAAAACAAAGGGGTTCTTGTTTTTCATAGGTTATTATGCTATTATTTTACTATTTTTACTGGTCCGGCCCCCTTGAGATCAAATTGTAATAATAAATATGTTTTTCACTGGTGGTACAGACTCACTGATAACACTGGAATCTCTTTTTGCTTGTGTCTTAGTGATGGGAAGTTCGACTCTTCTTACTGACTCGGATCTTTTACTCGCGGACAGTAAATTGAACGAATCTTTTTTTTAATCATTTCGTTCATTTCGTTCATTTTTACAGCGGTTGGCGCTGTATCCCTCTTGTGGGCGCGGTTCTCAAACACTTAACATGGTTCGCTTCAGCTGATAATAAGTATAATAAACAAAATGCCACAAGCAATTCAAACCATATGAAACCCGATGAAAGCAAATACACACCTCAATAAAGCGACAAGTGACCTGTATCCTCTCTGGCACAACAGTGACTAGGGAGCTGTCACGTGACCTGAGGACGGACGCTCGTTCAGTTCGTCACTCCTGAACTAATCATTTCTGTTTCCTGTTCTGCCGCCATGTGGCGAAGGAAGGTACTGCATGAGAATGAACGAATCACTCGCTGAGATGACTCGTTACTCCCGAGTCATATAAAAGATTAGGTCATTTTGAACGAAACGTTCACGAACGACACATCACTATTGTGTGTACATTGTGACTTCTTCTTTCTTTTGTCCATTTCAGCACACGAGAGCTCAAACATCATAATATCTCTTCTCCAGCTGCGTCGTCGTGTAATTATAGCATCAGAACAGGGATCCGGGAGAAGCCGCGGTTCAATCTTTCGTGCTAAATGTTTTTACTGCCTCGGCGAGGTGTGCGACGCTCGGACATTAGGGCAGTAAAACAGAATCACCCGTGGTTTCGGGGCCAGAATGATTCGACTTTACTGTCCCTCGCATTAGGGATGCGAGTGCTGAATCAATGGAAGCTCAAAACACAATTAAACAGGCGATTAATGAGCGAGGTTCTCTGAGGTGTTAAGTGGAGTAAAATTACCTCCTGTCCCTTTTTTTTCCCGATCACGGCGCTTCTCTTCGACATCTTCCCACACTGTAAGAGTTCAGACATGAATATGAAATGAGGTAAATAAGGAAAGCAAGTGCGGGTTATGTTTTATCACGAGGAAACAAACAAGTGAAGTTTGTCTTCAGAGTGTTGGGGAGTGTTGTTTACTGCGACTCTGGAGGAGGCTGAGGGTACAATCAATGTGAAAGGCTGCTGAATAAAACAGTGAGAGAGACAGCAATTTAGCAGAAATATGAAACAGACCAGAGATGGAGACTTAGATTTCAGTCGCACAAACATTGACTACAGACTTGACTTTAACTCAATCTCAAAAGACTCGAGACTGGACTCAAACTCAAAAACCTGAGACTCATGATGACAGATTTGGATTTCATTCAAATTGTGTGTGATTTAATGTTTCCCATTTTGTTTTTGAACTAACTTTATGTAAATTTAACTGAGTTGCTCCCGCATATGAAATGTGCTGTACAAGTAAATCTGCTTTGCATAAATGCCTCGCTAACACATCGTAACCCTGAAGTCTTAACCCTCAAAAATGTCCTCCCAGAGATAAGTTTGAATCAAAACATTTCTTTCCCACGTGATTAAATTGAGCACTGAGATTTCTTCTTATAGTTCTTGGATTGAAATTATAAAGCTTAGCCACCGCCTGCACTCAATCAGCTGGAGTGCATGTGAGGAAGCATGCTCATATCCACTCTAGGTAAATCAAACTGCCCGTGCTGCTCTGCAGGTCACTTTCTCATGTTGGATCTCAGCTCTGCATTAATACAAGCTGCCCACACTGAGCTGGCTTTATTATTATTGTTTTCATTTATTCATTTCTTTTTTGCAGTAATGCATTCTCCAAATAAAAATTCAGCATCGCTTATTTTCTATTCAGGCCCGACTTCCATTTTAAAGTGGATTTCTTCGCTTCCAAAGTCACCGCTGACCCTGACGCCAGTGAAAAATCAAGCCGTAGAAAAGGCACAGGGTCCTTCAAGGAAAGCAGATGCAGATTCGTCCTTAAGTGTGACTGCGCATTACAAAACACGTTCATGTTTATACTCGGTATCTTACATCAGGACTTTTCTTTTTAAATGATTCAATTCATAACATAAATGACGCGACTGGTGAAAAGAAAACTAAAACTGACTTCTCTGACTATTTTCGCTGATGTTTCTATAACACATAATAGAATCTTGAATCGTTGAAAAAAATACAACTTCATTTCATGCATGTTATTTCATCATTTTTAATTAAAAGGCTTAGAGGAAATTTATTTTGCGACCCATACTAAATCTCCCTCCACCCATCTGTGGGGCCCCATACAGTCTTTGGCAATAAACGTACTATATCACGTTGTTTTGACAAATGAGTTTGATTAAAAAAAAAATAAATAAATATATGAATGATTTTCTCCATCTCTGGGAAATAAGGTAAGAAATTATGTTGAATGATGTCTCCGCAGCAACATCATAGATATGCAAAATCTGGACCTTCTCCGGATGTTATTCTTATTTCATTCAGTACAGGATGTTTGGTTTAGTTCACATTGTGATGATGTTTTCAATTTCTATACCAAGCACCACCTGAGAGAATATGTGCCCAGCCACCAGGGGCATTTTGAATGATTTCCAGATTCTGAAAGTGTGATTTCTAAGTTCTCCAACAATGTCCGACGCATGGAAATTTGAATCTCGGCACTCTTCAAACTCGTTTAGGGAGAATTTTAGCCTCAGAGATTTACACATTCTGGGAGCCGAGTGAAAGTATCATCACATTTAAATGCTTTACGTCTCGCAAACGTCCCAAGTTTTCAGCAGCTTCTGCCGACTCTGCGCAGTATAGACGTGTTTGACTCTCTACAGTATCAGTATAGACTTATTGTTCGAGCTCCGCGATCCCCGTCGTCATGTAAAACTCGCAGTCCCGATTAACTTCAGCTCCACCTCAGTATTGAACATAAATCAAGTCCGAGTGACACAAAAGCAATAAGTAATTATTTCCGCGTCTTATATGAGCCACTTTCTTTTTTCATGCCTTTGCATCATTTTCAGTTTTAGACGTAAACATTTTCCTTTCGTCCGACTCAAATTAAAATGTTGGAATAAGAAAAAGTAAGAATTGACCTTTCAAGATCATTAAAATTTAAATGTAGATTAAAGCCTAAAGGAGAAAAGTATTCATATAACATGAGTACTTTTATTTTACAGAATAAAAATACATTGAAGCGACGGTGACACACCAGTGAAACTGTAATTATTTGTTGTTGCACGTCGCGCTCCTGGTTATCATCACAACACTTAACTGGCCCTCGGCTCTCACACACTCACTCACTGGTGCTCGCAGAGCTCTTAAGTACTCGCGGCGGCGGCCGAGGTTACAAAAAACCACTCACACACTAATTGATTTTTGGATGAAAAGTTGTTTCCAACAGCTTTTTTTTTTCTTTTTTTCGTTCAATTCACAGAAACTGTTTGAGTTTGTGAGGGGAGAAAAAAAAGCATCGTGAAGAGACCATATTGATTAAGAAAGATGACTGAGTTTCTTTTTTTTTTTTTTTTTTCACACGCTTTGGGTTTAAATGGATTTTGAAAAAAACCAAAACGGTTTTATTTGTTTCTATGGAGCCCATTTAGATGCAGGTCTGCCGTGAGCAGAATATGAACATGAATAAGTGGACGTTCTCTTCACATTATCTTAAAGTAGGTGGAGGCTACATGTTATTATGTATTATTATGGATCAATTTACTATGCAGATTAGGGATTAGGTGTGGACACTCTTGGTATGAATGTGAGCCCCAACACACAACACATCAATGTGGGCGGGGAGTTGCATAGATGAGAGGTCACGCCTGGGGTCGTCCAACCGCACATTGAAATACATCTTTCCAGTCTGCTGACTTTATATCCGCAGACATAATCACCTCCGCTCGTCTCTGTGTTTGCCTCTAAAGTGTCGGACTGTTTCAGCCGCTCATGCCTAACACTACATATCTGTTGTGCGCTGATAAAAGCGTCGGTTCCACACGTTTCCCCAAAACATGATCTGTGAAACGCTTCTTCTTCAGCTGCAGGTTCATTCCGAGCAGCTGACTGCACAGCACAGAATCCCACTCATCTGAGCTGCACATGCAGATGTGTATTTGCAGATCCACGCCCCCTTCGACATCACTACACTAAATAACGTAAGGGAGGAGAGAAAAAAACAAACTTAAATCCTTATTTGACTTGTATTACTTTTAATTGTCTGGCTTGTTTTCTTTCTCTTGGTTTCATGACCGTACTTAATGAGCTTCATCTCGCCCCTTTTTTATGTGCGCAATCTTTAATTTGGTGAATAAAAGAGATCTTTCATTCTTTTCCCTCCCGCTCCTCTATCTCAGGATGAGACTCTGCATTGTTGTGTGTTGCAGCTGCGCTTTAAATGTCAGCTTCCACTGTGTGTGAACTCATCAGGGTTCCCCTCAGCAGCGCGGCGCTTTATTGACAGAAAGGTCATCCAGGATGAGGAGGCTCGCCATGGTTCCCTGGGAAAAGAAATCTGGTCCTCCATTTTAATTTTCACCTCCCGTGTCCATGGCGGCGTCCGCAGATGGAAGCCCCTGAAACGAAACTGACGAACACGACGACACCGTCGTCCTTCGTCGCCAAATTGTCCTCAAGACGGCGTTGAATGTGTGGGTTATTTTCAAAAGGGGAAACGTAACTGACTCAGAGTGAGTCAGTTACGTTTCCCCTGCAGAAGGCACCTGGGGAAAAAAAGCCGCGCGACTAACAGGATTAAAGCAGATTGGAGTTTGACGAGCGACAATAACTGTGACGGCTCATTTCTCTCGACTCAGATGTTAATTCCTTTAGATTTCCTTGTGTACGTTTAATCTCCCCCTCCCTGTTTGTGCCTTTTCTACGTGTTGTGCTTTCACTTTCACTTCACCTTGGCAGAACAGAACATGAGAGGTGGCCGCTTCAGTTAAATTCAAATCTGTGTGAGTGAATGCGCGGTTTCTGTACACACACACACGCGCGCTGTAACGCCCCGGCTTTTTTAGCTGCAGAGAAATTGGATGAAGCCTTTTCATAGGTTTGTAAAGTTTAACGCGGGTTCACAGATTGCCTCGTCAGTATTCACATGCTGTCGCCGCACTTTATTATGTTTTCCCGGTGGCGGTGAAAGCCACCTCTTATCAGGGAGATATTTCTGGGACGTTCATTGTTTTGAAATTGTGCCAATTTTTCCAAATGTCATCTTTAACGCTGAAAAAACAGCAACTAGAATCCTTATATTTGTTCATACCCCGGCGGTTGTTTTCCTTCATCGCAAAAGAAATAAAGGAACTTTAAAAAACAGAAATGCTGTGCCTTTGCCAAAGCTGGAGACTGTTATTCATTTCTGAAACCATTTTAATTTGTTAGAATCCTCCCCACAGTCCTCTCCACTGTGTCTTCATAGCAATCGATAAATACAGTCTGCACAAAAAGAGACAGAGAAGGAGCTCGTGCAAAACAGACAAAGTATAATTCAGACTGTGTGGAGTGACTGCTGCTGCACCTGTTTATGACTAACACTGCACTTCACTGGCACTTGGTGCTGGAGGCAGCTTTTGAAAGTTAGCAGTTTCTTGAAATTTGCTTCCCGGTTTCCCAACACTTCCTTTTCTCAGAGCATTTCTCTCTCTCTCTCTCTCTCTCTCTCTCTCTCTCTCTCTCTCTCTTTGATGGCAAAAATGAAGTTTAAGTTGTGAAAAATATGACCCAACGTCTCAATGTTACGCTCCAGCTCAGTTGGACTCGGAGCAGTTTGTGATTCTCTGAGGTACACGGAGCCGGAGCAGCTTCACCGCTTTCTCTCGCCTGAAGTTCACGTTCGTCTTTTCACTCAGATGCACCTTCACACACCGGAATGTGCCGCTGATTGATTTGGTAGCTCGGCAGGACGGACGTTATTCAGTCCGTGCCATTTAAAAGTTTAGGCAAAGTTCAGTCAGTCAGTGCAACACTTACAGACCGAAGCTTTAAGACTCACGGGATTAACATCCACCGCTGGTCATCCAGTCATGTCCAGATTGAGCTTAATTCAGATTCATTCTGTATGCATCCTCAGATCTTGTCATTTAAAAAAAAAGGAAAAAGGACACAGTTGGAAGTGGTTGTGAGGACGGATGATTGTCCAAAATGTCTTGGGATTATGAGGTGTTAAAGATAAGGGGCCAAAGCCTGATTCAAAACACCTGAGTTCAAACGTGAACCGGTTACGATGAGGTCACGTTTTGAATGAGTTCCAAATGAAAGTGACAAACAAACCACGTCATAAATGGTGAAGGTTGATATTTATTTCTCATCACAAAGAAAAGGAACCATGCTTACTCACCACAGAATGAAAACAAAGAAGAAATCAGAGAAGCGCTCAGTCTTTGTATCTTTGCTATTTTGACAATGTAAATAATAGCACTCGATGAAGATTGAAATTCTTTTTAAAAAAATCTATTTCTATGCCCCGTACACTGAAGCCCTGACCCCCTCCTCCCACGACCACCCACGCCAACCCCACCCCCCAATGACCCCACACACCTCCCACAGTACCCACCCGACACCCAGGTCGCCCTCTCCCCTGAACAATGATCACAGCATTATTTGAGTGGATCAGTCTGAGTCTTCTCAGTCACCAGAAGTCTTAATAACCTGGAACAATGTGACATTGTAGAGCACCTGGTGTCCGTTGTTCCAGGTGTAAAGGACCCGCTCCCTGGGGTTGTAGTCCATCATGGAGATGTGGGAGTATTGATTGTGAAAGGGGATGTCTGTGTACTCGTAGCTCGACGTGTTGGTGTAGTAGGCAAAGTAGATTTTGGCACCTGCCAGGTGGGAGTTGGTGACGTAAAGCGTGCCGCAGATCATGAAAGACTCCCCGGCACTGCGCTTTGGAAACCCCGTGTCCCAAGTCTGCAGCACTTCCAGGGTCTGGGGCTCCAGGCGGCTGATGACAATGTTCCCAGCGTTGGGGATGGTGGTATAAACGGCCCACAAGCCGTTTTCATCCGCCATGAGGTCGATGTCGGACGAGCCGCCCCACGAGTAGGGAAAGGTGTTGTTGTAGCCGGCGCCGCTCAGGCTGCGCTGCACCAGCACGCTCCGAGAACGGAAGTGGTACTTGATGACGATGTTGCTCTGGTACTTGTTGTAGTACAGCGAGCCGTTGTAGACCACGTGACCGGTGCCTGCCCACGGATGAGGCAGCAGGTGCTGCACAAAGTTCTGGCCCTTCATGAAATCGTTCATCGTGCGGTATTCCAGGACCCGGCGTCCCTTGAAGTAACCGTCCATGGACCACACCTGTGGAAAGAAGAAGGAAGAGAAATGAACAAAGGAACACGCTGGAGTAAGTAATGAGCAGCTGGAAAGGTTACAGGAAGAATGTTGTGCTATAAATGGCACAACTCTCCACAAGATCAATGTTTCGCTGGAGCTGGTGGCAATGCCCTGAGTAAAGTAAGGGGTTGTTCATATGCAGCTTTAAAAATGCATGAAGAAATTAGTGAAAGGAGAGTAGAGTTGTTACTTGGCAACTCAAATGTAGGAGTTGCTGAGGTACCTGGAACAAAGTTAAAATTAAGAAGCACATTTCCATCAAAGCCTGGCGTATGTGTCACGGCATCAAGGCGATTGTTTAGATTCTGGGAGGTTCAAAGCTTTGTTCTTTTAGAGTAGACAAGGACCAGTTTGACCAACTTCTTTGGCCCAAGAATAAAAAGATGTGCTGATAGAGCTTTTTATCCTGGTGTGACCATATGGTGGCTCTAAAAATAGACGCAGTCTTCTGGTTGAAAAAACAAATTCAATTGTGAATCGGAGTTTCTGCAGTTTTTGCAACCAGGAACTGAGACGTCACCGGTGTCCACTCGTATGCTTTCGCCTCTATTTTTCTCTAAATGGGGACAAAATTATACACATTGATCTCAAGCTATCGGACAAAACCAGAAACAAGACTACTATTTTTGACACGGAAGCCCCGAGACAGCTTTTGTTTGTCTCCATATGCAAACTAAGCATCGTGTGCGCAGAGGACGCTGCATGTGAACGATCCCTGCAGTCGTTCATAAGAAGCTCGAGATGTTGCAGGAGCTATAAATGGCACGACTCTCTACAAGAACAAGGTTTCCCTGTAGCTGGTGGCAAAGCTCTGAGCAACAATGCGACTCTCTGTTTGTCTTCATACAGTTGTGCACATTTGAATGCATGTCTTGAACTATTGATCTCTCCTCCGTGTGTGTGTGTGTGTGAAACAGTGGCGATGCTGGCAGTACTTTGCAGTCGACCACTGCCTGTGCTCCCTGCCCCTTCCAGTCCACATTTACAGAAAATCAATCCATTTAGCAGCTCTATCTTTTTCCTCAAGCACTCTCAGCGGATCTGTCCGCACTGACATGGCCCCTCTCTGGCTGCGTCCTCCGTCTCATTCCCTCAATGGTTCTGTCGAAGCACAGTTCAGCTTTTAATTGATCCAATTAAATTGCACTATTTATTTTGTCCAGAACATATCAAGGTGAATTTTTAAGCAGCCGCTCCTCTGAAGGACTTTTTGTTTTTTTCTCATCTGTCGTCTGACAAAGAATATTTTCCCACACAATGAAAACTCTATTCTCTTATTACAAATAAACTTCAACTTTAGAATCTGAATAGGAATCTCAATCTGCAGCAGACGGAACAGTACGTCTGGGCTGACAGGAAGAAGGAAGGTCTGCATGGCCGCAGTGAGACCTGCTATGATGTCTGACATGGAGACAGTGGCACCATCTAAAAGACAGGAGGCGCTGCAGCTGGAGGTGGCAGGAACTGAAGACGCTGAGATCCAGGATGGAATTAGAAATGAGCATATTCCAGGGACAGCTGAGGTAGAACAGTTTAGAGATTATGGTTGAGATGGTTTGGTCACATGCAGGATGTTGAAGTCCATGATACTGTGGACATGAGGACAGTTGTTGTAACCGAAGAGGACGCAAGGGAGAGGACAAGATGGAGGCAGATGATCAGCTGTGGCGACTGCTAACGTGAGAAGCCAAAAGTAAATAGATGCCACTTTTGTAAATGTATCACAAAAGTGGCATCGTGTATTTGAGAAAATATTCTTAACCCTACAAGGAGAAGGAGTTTGGGCGTGCGAGAGACACCGAGACATCTGCCAAACATCAGACCCCAGGTTGTTCCACCGCGCTCGCATGAATCGCCTAAAGTGCGTCTCACACCACTGAGCCGCTCGCCTCCTTCTGGAAATAGACCTCTCGCTTATTTTTCACACGGGCTGCACATGTGGCACGGGGAGGTAGACGGTGAAAGTGATTTTTCACCTCCGTTTCAGTTTATGTGTCACAAACAAAACACGTCCTGTTCCTGTGTCAGAGGAAAAGCACTTTCCAGTTCCCTGAGTCCATTCTTTTTTTCCTTCAACAATACTGAAGAGTACTGTAAGTATTTAGTTGAGCACCGAGAAGCGTCCAGAGTACTTTGTAGAGTTACCTTAGCAGAGGCTAATCATAAGGAACTGGGGTCCCACAGTGCTCATGTGTTTATTCCTTCAACCACATAAATCCTGGTTGTACAGCTGCTGCTTTATCACACGTGAACACAATAGATGCCAACGTTTCCCTAAAGGAAACGTGCATTGCAGACGTGCACTTTGCATTACTGTGACTACGCGATGGTTTGTGCGATCGGAAAAAATTCCAACGGTTTCTAAGAGCTCAGGGGTTGCGTGTGTGGTAATTTAACTCGCACTGCTACAGGAAGCTGGCGAATCAGCGTCTTTGTCAGGAGAGAGAGGCGAGAGCTGGGAAAACACCTGTATACATAGTTTCCATTTTGAGACAACAACTTAAACAAATCTTACGTAAAATGTGTTCAAATTTCACACACAATCTGGTGTTTGTGTACAACTACCGTGTTTAATTAAATAAAACCTTTAGTTTTTCTTCATTTTAAATGGCTAGTACACTATTTTAACATGAATTGTAAATAACTGCCAGATATTGAAAGTTATTGTGGAAAAATGGGCCCATTTTATGGGTTATGTTATGGTGTTAAAGGGTTAAAAGCCTATTCTGCAATTTCAACAGTTTTTTTTAACTGCATTTTTATGATTTTTAACAGCAAAGCTCATGTAAAACAGAAGAAATGAGAGGCAGCCAAACAGCGCTGCACACACAAACCCCGCCATGCACTCGTTCACTCATTATCTAGCACTTTAGCCTAAACATGAGGGCCGAAGGGAGGCTGCAGCCAAGCCCAGCTGACATGGGGCGAAACGCCGAATGTGCATGTTTTTGGACGGCAGGAGAAAACACACACACAAACACGGGGAGAACATGCACAGAACTCCACACAGAAAGGCCATCGGTCGAACCAGGATTCCAACTGGTGACAACTGTGCTTGCCACTGCTCCGCCGTGTGGCCCCCGGCCTTTCTGTAGACATGTACATAATAATGTTTGTTTTAGAAATCACATTCCTGACGAAGCATAATAGAGAAGGAGACTGCGTTGTTCTCTGTTGGCTCCATCGCGGGTGTAAAAACCTTGAATAGGAGCTCGACTGGGAAGAAAGGAGGAACACATGGGGAGGAGGGAGTCGCTGCCACAGCGGCTGAATTATGGAGAAGAGCGGATTATGTAGCGTCAAGCATTGTTTTCTCCTCTGCCTGCTCAACGACTCCAGAGAGCTGAGCCGGGCCAAAGCTATAACACATTCTTTTTTTAATATAGATCGTCCATTTGGCTCAGCTTTTCCCCAAATATGATTATGATGATGGGTGCAGGTGTTGATGTGAGATTGCTGATGTATCGGGTTATTATACTCCGATGTGATCTGAGCAAATCAAGTGATTAAGGATAAAGATCAGGGCTTTCAATCTCGGGGAAATTGACCTTTGCTGTCAGCGGCGTCTATTCAGCCTGTTATGATCCAGAAGGGGGAAAAAAAAGATCATCCCTCCATCATCCCTCCTCTTGAACCTCATCAGTTTCCATTCTCCCTTACAGATTGGGTGATTATCGACTCCACCGCTGCTTCCTCCACTCGTTCCAGCCTCCACTCCACCGTCCTGCAGCGTGTTTTCCTGCCTGTCCACCGGAAACAGTCCAGAGGATCGCGGGCAAAGTCCTGGTAATTTACCTTGATGATTTTTTGAAAACTTTACCCGTTAGCACAACTCGTTTATCTCTCGGCTGATGACGAGGTGATTAATCAGCGGCGGCGTTGCGATGACGGAGGAAGAAGGAGAGGGATGCTATCCATCAGTGACTCAGCCTCTGCATCCCCATCTCTCTTCTCCTCCGTCACGGTGGCGTTGCTGTTGCTTCTTCTCTTCTACGAGCAGAGTTCAGCGTCTCTGTGGCAGTGACTTTGCGTCTTATGCTTGATTCTGTGTGTTTGTGAGCCGGGCGCGGCGGCTCAGCCGGGAGCAGGGTGTTGTTTTCACCCCAGAAAATAACTCGATGAGTCACAGTGGTGGGGAAATGACCGCGGAGATTATTAACCTGTGTCAGCTGATTTGGACAACAAAAGAAAACAAAAAGAAAATGGTTTGAAAAGCAGACTTTTGAGAGTTTGCAATCTAAAGCTTATATTGACCAGAAAATGATTCCCAATTGGATGCATAGATGATACATAGATGGACTTTAGCACTGAATCATGCACATGACAAACTAAATGGAGTATAAGAGTAAACAAAGATATGATGGTATTATGTCATATTATGTCAGGAAATGATGTCCATGCATGGTCAATTGTTCAGGTATCTCTGCGTCCTGAGTTCAGGATCGAAACAATGCAATTTACTAATTGCTCTAATTTGATAGTTTTATTATATTTGTTTTTGAATATTTTATTTGTTTCCTCTTTCGTCTCATCTGCCTCCATCTTGTCCTCTCCCTTGTGTCCTCGTGTGGTACACCAGCTGTCCTCATGTCCACCTACACAACGTCAAAGAACCTTCTTTGGTCTTCTCCTTCTTCTTCTTCTTCTCAACCTTGACTTTCTTACTTTATTTCAAAACCCTTCGACCTGAACCGTCCCTCTCAGCATCTTCAGCTCCAGCCAGCGTCTCCTTTCTCCTTCTCCGTCTTGTACCGAGCTTCCCTTTCACTTTTTGCTGCCGTCCTTCTCCCTGACACGCCACTCCACCCCCTTCACCCTGCCTGCGCTCTCTTCTTCACCTTTTATGAATACATTGATATTTTATGACACGTCACGTTAGCAGAACTGTCATTTGTAATTTGTCCGTCTGTAACTCTGTTAAATGTGCCGCCGCCTCTCTTAGTCTAATCTTGTGAAATGGATTTTTAATCTCAGCGAGACTTTCCTGGCTGGCACATCAACCCATAATTTGTCAGGATATGATGTAAACAACATTTATATGCCCCTCCCCTTTAATGAGCGCTCCGCTGCTTCTTACTGAGCCGCGGATAACAGAATAAAAATGTGAGAGTTGAGGATAAGAATGGAAACAGAGAGACTTACTCTGTTGTCTGAACTGGGGATCATAGTGTCCGTCATCCAAGAGCCAAACCTTGACCCTGACGCACGCACTGTGATGGGATTGCTAACTCCAGTGAGCTTCCCGCAGCCTGCAACGTCCAAGAAGAAGGGAAAAGGAGGTCAAATGGTGGACAAGTCTGTGTATCACAAACATGTCATTCATCTTCATTCAACAGTTTTAGACACTTTTTAACCTCTTATTCTATTATGTACTTATTATTTTATTAGTTTTCTTTTCAACAAATATCATTATTTACTGGTGACGGTCAACATGATGAAAATCAGCCAACGAATACACTGACGATTATTAACATGGATGTATGCGTTGTTTCTATTCACATATGAATATTCCGTGTGCTTCATTAAACGCAATGTATTGCATGTTATATAATAATTTCATACAAGGACTGCGCCAAAAACTACTTCACAATAAAAGGCAAGTAAAATGTTAAAAGAAAAGAGACGCAAATACAAGAATAAAACACAACATGGAATGAAATGAAAAGTCTAAAGTCAAAAAGTAACTTTGGTTTAACTTTGAAATAAAACAAAACATGCAAATAAAACAGTAAAATACAACACAGTGTGGAATAAAGAGGAGCTATAGTTGAAGGCTAGAGTAGAAAGATGTTTTAAGTCTTTTTTAAAAAATATCTAGTGAGCTGGCTTCCCTGATATTTACTTCTTGCTGTGAGGCAACAGTGCTAGCCACTGGCCCGCCGTGAGAGTGGAACAGTATTCCATCATTTTGCATGGAGTGATTTCTTTACATCCAGTGTAACAGACGACACCAAAACATTAATTACCAGAAGGCTAAGTCTGTTCCAGGCAATCGTTTTTGTAAAAATCATCAGTTAGAATCAACATATTACACAATAACTCCATATTCCTAGAACATATTATGATGAGATGTGGAGTTTCTGATCGGCGATGATCCTCGTGTTATCATTAATTCATCTCAGTCAGTGCGTGTTGCCAGACATCCGATTGTGAACGTGCTGCATGTAATTGTTTAAGTGCCGCCAGGAAATAATACATTTCCCATTTAGCATTCAAAGCGCACACATCCGCCCACCTACAAGCATTTGCATAAATGTTATACCTAGTTTCTGCATGCAGGAGTGAAGCCTGGTCTCCAGGAGTAGGACTCTCTGCCGCAGCTCCTCGTAGTCGTAGGCTCCCATCTCTTCTTGGATGGCCATCAGCACCACCGACAGGTTCCTCACCTCCTCCCGCAGACGCAGGATCATCTTTGCGTCCGCTTTGTACTGCTCCAGCACCGGCAGCAGGGGGAGCAGTTGGGTGACCTTGTCTTTCAACTCCTGAGGGTGGTAGACAATGCAAAGGAGGCAGATGAGGAGAAGCAAAAGGGGAATAAGGAGAGAAAATGAAACCCTGAGAGAATAAAGAGGACACGATGAGGGTGAGGTCGACCGCCGTGTGACTCTGGGTGCCTTCAATCTCCACTCGTTGTTTCAGTTTCATAGCTCATCTCGCTCCTCGGGAGCTTGTTTTATATCCTCATCCTGACACATGATATATGATTGCTGATACCCTGGCACCACATATCAATATTTTAATTTGAAAAATGCACTGCTCTAAATATATTTTCAGTCAATGTGACGCAAAGAAAAACATGAACACATGAATGAGGGTGAGGCGGAAGAAGAAGTTGACAGCAGGATCGTTGAGGCCGAAGTGAAATGAACTACACTTGGCATGCACAGTTGGAGATATACTGTAGGTCTTTTTGAAGGATCTTGTTGGTATGTCCTGTATTATGTATTATCTTTCCTTTTTTACTCTCCTTAAACTACTTCCCTTTAGCTTTTATAGTCTGTCGTGGGTTTTTTATCTGAAACAGTTTTGTCACTATTTGTGCTGCTATCTTGACCAGGAACTCCCTGGAAGACGAGATCTTGTGTCTCAGTGGGACCTTCAGTGTCTAAATAAAGGATAAAATAAAAGGAGAGAAGTCTACTATGAAGATGTCATAGTAGTTGAATTAGCAGACCTCTGCAGGCACATGTACATGAAAAGTGTAACACAGGGCTTCTATTTCTAAAGCTACGAAACAATTTTTTTGCTATTGTTTAATCCTCTACAACTTGTTAGCTACCACTTCTCGATCGACTTGAACGACTTCTGTAACTACTTCTACAGTCTAGTCATTGAGTTCGATGGATGGATCAAGGCTTTCCAAGATTCAAGATTCAAGAAGTTTTTATTGTCATTATGAGGACATAATGAAATTTTTGCAGAGACTCCCGGCTTGAGGTACACAGTAAAATAGCAAAAATAACGGAAATAGCGAAGGACTTGACATTTAAATAGACATGACGAAAGGCATTTAAATAAGACACAACAAGAGACTTAACACTTAATGAGACACAACAAAATATAAAAGTACAGTGTGTGCAAAGTGTGTGCAAAGTAAAATATTCCAATGAGGAATCTGCACATGACGATCACTTGACAGTAAAAACCTATTGTTGTCAAGATAAAGGTTAACGGTACCAATAAAAATATCCTCCAGTCATGACAATATTGACTATTGAGCCACGTATTACATGGTACGTGTTATCATGTTGCAATTTACCCGTGATTACCAGTAGTGCCGGGGGTTTAACTTATCGATCTTTACAACATATCCATTTTTTTTAAGTAATCCATGACAGATGAGCATTGAATACAGAATGTAATACATTTAAAAGCACTTGGGTCGCTGCAGTTTTTGCACAATAAGAGTGAGGGGATAGAAGTAAAAAGCAGATTTGTTTCACAGCACAATTGCCCTGGAAAACTCGCGCTGAAAATGAATGTCCTTCATCTGTGTGTCCCCAGTGGTTCCTGGTGTATTTATGTTTGGCCATTGTCTTAAACCTGCAGCAGGAGTAAGATGCCAGTAAGGACACAGGTACTTTTCCTCAGCGCTGATGTCGTGCCATAATAAGCACCACTGTTGCGGTTCACTTCTGTTTTGCCTCTTTGTCGATCACTCTCCTTCAAAAGCTTTTACTCCATCAACGGTATTCCTTTTGTCTTGCAAGGTTAAGTTGTTTTCGTCCATTCAGTCTCGTCTGTGCCGTCACTGGCAATAGAAACTGAGTGCTTCATCTCTTCATAGTTTTAGCTGTGGAATGGACACCGCGGTTACCTTGTGTAGTAAATTGAGTCATTTGTCCTGTTTGCCAAGTGAAAGCCTAGTGAATGCGGGGGCTTCTAAATTATTTCTACCCCCATTACATGTCTGTGTAGATTTTCATTCATCCAGATCACAGTTCTCCAAATGAAGTGAGTCACTAGCGACTGTTTTTGTCCAGAACTGAAGAAGCCTCTTGGATGGGACACGTGGGATAATTACACTGTCAAATTAGACATTTTTTTAAACATCCTATTGATAGATTTAAGCAAAAAGAAGTGGCCGTTTCTCAGCTTTAGCACTTCATCAGCACGATAACTGCTTTGCCGATGAAGTCGCACGCTTCTTTGTACAACCTGAAGTTTACTTTCACCAGAGGATCCTTTGTGCGGATTTAACTGCCACAAAATTGCACAGGGGAAGATGGTGGTGCTAAACTTAACGCGTGACTCATCATATGTTTTTGGAAGTGCAATGAACAGTGTGTTCTAAGGTAGGAGAGCAGGGAGCAGCAGGAGAGCCAGGCTGCCTGCGTGGAAGGTAGAGAGGGCTTGAGAGAGCGAGGGAAAAAAGGCGTATCCATAAAGTGTGGCCACCACAGGAGGGGCTGTTTCCTCCTTGTTAAGGTTTATCGTAAATCTGGTGATGGAGCAGCTCTCAGCCCCATGGCGCCACATCATAAATCTCATTTTCCCCCCTTTTCAAGCCGTGAAAATTCGCTCTCGTTAATCTCCCGCGCTCTGCCATTGGCAACTTTGAGCTGCGCACATTCATCAGCCAACCTGCTCTGGTCAAATCCTGCTTTTTTTTTTTTTTCCTTTTTTTTATTGGATTGTGGATTTGCATTCAGACAAGTCCGGAGATAGAATGCTTACCGTTCTGCATATTTTAGGTGTTGCAGGCTTTACTGATGAATTGGCTAATTTCATCCACCTCTTCATTACCTCCATCGGAATGGCGTTCATAAAACACGGTGAAAGCAAAACACGGCAATTCATGCCTGTCTCCTTGGCTTCTCTGTGGTAAAGCACACTTTACATTTATCAAAGCATCTTTTAATCAAACTATTTTATGGTCCATCTAATATCAGTAAAAGTGTGAGATATACACAGGAAGTCTGGGCAGGACAGGCCGCTGACAGGAAGACAAAAAGGCCCGCTGATAATGGCAGCTGAGTCTTAGCTTGTAGAGAGATAAGGCAGCGATAAACGTGAATATATGTGCCTGCTATCTAAAAGCAGACTGCAGAATGTTAAGTATATGGGGAGGCTGAGGCTGAGTGAGGAGAGAGAGCGTAGAGGACGTAGAGTGAGGAGCGTAGAGAAGAGCACTCCCAGGTCTGGAGGTTTAATAATTCAGGAGTGTGTGGATTTGCTCAAACTTCCTCTGCGCATGACTCAACAACGCGGGGATTGAATTTGTGTACCGATGCTTATGCGACACTCTATCAAGCCACAAAATTTTATTGTCTGTGAAGAGCGAAAGAGATTACAGTGCATTTGGCAAAGTTTGTGTGCACACATCTAATAGTATATGCCTTTACTTCAAACACACACACACACACAGTGGAGGAGGTGACAGATAGTCAATTACCTGAAAACCCTTTGGATTGAGACTGCGGGGATTTTCAGAGGCCACCTTCAGCTTTCCGTCCACCACTTTCATTAGACTCTCGGTGTTCCTCACGTACTGTAGGTCTCTGTACGTCCGCAGGTCCAGCACCTCCATTGACTGACTTATGTTCTGAACCTGCAAAGGCCATAAACACAGAAATGTGTCGTGTTAATCCAGTCCTTTACCACACACGTGGCTCTGTCGTGACATCAGGGCAGAACCCAACGTTGAATTTTATCATTCAGAAAGTCCTTGACAGAAAGAACTCAACGCTGCCTGAGGAATTCTAAATAATTATCAAAACACTGAGGAAAAACTGCTAAACTCCTGTGTTTATAGCAGTAGATTCTATGTCTATAACCTTTTGTGGGCACTTCTCGTCATCGTCTGCCAATTCCAACTGATTTGAATGTAACAGACATGTATTTAAAAATGACAGACTACACATTTAAAGCTGCTATCCCTGGAAATACATAATAAATAGCTCCATATTTTCAGAGATTTTGCTTATTGTCATTAAATTATATTAAATTCAATTCAATTCAATTCACTAGGCATCAGTGGAGAGAAAAAAAATCCCTTTTAACAGAAGAAGAAATCTCTGACAGAACCAGGCTCAAAGATGTGCAGCCATCTGCCTAGACAGGTTGCGGTGAAAGGAAAAAATGAGGGACAAGATGGAGTCTCACAGTCTCAGGTCTCTGATTGAGACACTTTTTCCAGTATTTCAGGACTTTATCCAATCAGGAGGCAGAACTCCAAAAATAGGAGTCAGTCGTCTTTGATTGTGAGGTTACAATCAATGGTTTTAGATTCTTGGTTTAACTAAAAACCAGGGTGGACAACGTTGCTATTTTTCAAAAGGCTGTACTGTAGATTAAGAAGATAATGAAATAAACTTTCATACTTTGACCTCATGAGGTCCCTTTTGGGTTCAACTCCCAGACACCAGTGTGCAGGTCAAATGAATAGGACAATTAACTGAAGTGTCCACAGTTGCAGGTTTTTGTCCTTCACACAAACTGCACATGTCAAATAGAGCATAACAGTGACCGTACACTTTCCAATCCTTCAGTTTCTCCTTTTGACTTTTCAGGCCCGACCAGCGACACAATTAATCGCAACCATAAAACATTTTCATTGGAGCAAAAAAATAAATGTTGTGAAAATGAGAAAAAAAAGTCAAAGGTGAAAGACTGTGTAGACAATAATTCTCAGACCCAAGTTTCCAGGGTTTAAAAGTGTGATTGTGGGCGGTTTGTTACGTCTCTTTGACATCGCTCTGTTATTGTGATGCGCTGACCTTGGTTTTTTACATTATTATGGCAGATAATGAAAACTGTTGACATCTATGATCCCATGTCTTTCACCCAGTGCATGCTGGGAGGTGTTGTAGCTCCACAGGAATAACTGGATAAAGAGAACGTCAATCCCCTTAAGGCTTTTCTTCTCTTTCATTTCCCCATTGTTTTTCCTGCAAATTAAATTCAGCTGTTTGTTTTATTTTTTGCACTAATTTCCATTGAACTGTAATGAATAGGTGAAGGTTTGAGCAACTACACAAAGCAGAGTTTTTATACTGAGTCATTTATTAAACATTATATAAACAAAAAGAAGATAAATAGGCACAGTCGAAAGGAGCAAAAAGAAAAAGGGCAAGAATAACCCAGATAAAAAAAGTGAGGAGGATGATAAGACAGCACGGCTGCCAGAATTTATCAGTATTTTATATAGAAAGTACAACACATTCATATATTATGCAGTAAAAGTCCAGTTCCACTTAAGTTGGGGTATAAATATCCTTCTGCAGATCGTGATCAGAATGATAGCAGCTCTCCAGCAGCCGTAATGCACGCGCGTTAACAGATAGATTTATAAAATGCGAGGCGAGGAGAATAGAATCATGTGGAGGAGCAAACATCGTGTCATGTAGGTGTTTACCGAGTCGCACTTCTCAGTTTGTGCTCACTCTTTGACGGCCCACTCTGCTGCTGCATAACCAGCCTACTGTTGCTTACGCCCCCTCGTCCTCCTGCACGCTGAACTGAAGTGAACTGAACTGGCCAGAAATCATCGGAGCGCTGACAAATGACACACACACACACACACACGCAGGCACACATGCGTAGGAGGAGGAGGCTCACGTGTACGTACGTATGTCCAACAGCCCACACAAACTCAACTCCTATAACTGCAGCAACAACAACAACAACAACAAACCATCCCGACTCACAAAGGTCACATTTTGGCTTCAAGTCTATGGTTTGCCTTTCTTTTACACTCTTTGACAGCCCACTCAGTTACTTTGCAGACTGTTTCCAAGATCAAACTTATCTCCCACGTGCTTCGTGAACCAGCGGGGGAATATTTCAGGAGTATTTTGGTCGGTAAATATTTTCCTCACCAATTAAAAGTTCTCTGAGCGTTGTTCAGACGGAGCAACCGCGAGCAGGATTTAACCTTCCTTTAGTATCCCGTGTAATCTGACCGATTTTTGCAACTCTCCAATAAACAGAAATTATAATTGTTATTTTGATTTCACGGTATTGTCCAATCACAACATCTGTACGTTGAATTGAAGTCATTTCTTCATCCTGGTCAAAAATGACTGACCTAGATAACAAATGCTACTGAACACTATGTTGTGCTATTCCAACAGAAAAAATAAGAATGTAGCCCCTTGGCAATACATTTCCCTCCACCTGCATGGCTGCACTGTGTACATATTCATCATTGTTCTTTAGTTTATTCAGTTACACATTCTGAATAAGGAATAAGATATCCCTTATTCTCTATACTGATCTTTATGCTTCATCCAAGTATTTTTAAGTTTCTTCGTATAGTTGTTTGTTTCTTTTTACATATTATTATTATTATTATCATTATTATTCTATGTTTGCATTTCATTTCTTGTGAGCTGTGAGGTGCCTTAAATTCTGCTGCTGTAACACAAAAGTTTCCCACTTTTGGAATCAATATATTAAGTCTACCTACCTACCTACCTATTTACCTACCTACCTACCTACCTACTGATCTACCGATCTACAGATCTACCTACCTATCTACCTACCTACCTTCCGATCTACCTACCGATCTACCTACCTACCTACCGACCTACCTATCTACTGATCTACCTACCGATCTACCGACCTACCTACAGATCTACCTGCTTATCTAACCTACGATCTACCGATCTACCTACCTACCTACTGATCTACCTACCAACCGATCTACCTACCTACCTAGCTACCGACCGACCGATCTACCTACCTACCGATTGACTGACCGTTCTACCTATCGATCTACCGATCTACCTACCTGCTGATCTATCTACCAATCTACCTACCAACCTACCTACCAACCTACCTACCTACTGATTGTTAATTTCCCCAAGGGAACCTCCCAAAGGGATCAATAAAGTCGTCTGTCTGTCTGTCTGATCTACCTACCGACCGACCAACCGACTGACCGACCGATCTACCTACCTACCGACCAACCGACCGATCTACCTACCTACTGATCTATCTACCTACCTAACTACCTACCTACGTATTCAATCTATCTAAACGAAACAAAACACAGGGTGTGGCTGTGGATCAGTGGTACAGCTGGTTTTCGTGGCTCTGCTAGTTTACACTGAAACTTCCACTTCCTCCTGATCCTCCTGTCTGTGCTAATGTAAGAGCAGTTGCAATACACTGGTAACATTACACCCCTATGGTTCTCAAACTGTGGTATGTGTACCACCAGTGGTACGTGAGCTTCCTCTGGTAGTATAGGAAAATCAGTGGGTGTGATCTAATGTCACTATACCAGTGTGTGAAGTGATTGCTCGACCTATTTACGCCACTGTATTTTAACGTGGGTGAACTCAATATTTTCCTCAGCTGGTGCTTCTTATAAAAAGAACCACTGCGTTAGAGCATGGGTTCCAGAAACACTGGAGAACACACACCAGATATTTCCACGTACCATGTTCCCTCACACACTAACAGAGAGGTTAAACAAGGATGTGTTCAAAAAGCGTGCACTGAGAACGTCCGCATGCTGCTCATCCTTCAGGGTCGATGCCGCTTTGTGTGTCATTTACACAGAAAAGCGTGACCACTTTACATTCTTTGAGCAGAGGCTTGTTTTTGACATTGTTAGCTTGTGTATCCTTGGCTTGTCTGTGTCACGGGGAGTCTTTGTGTCCCCGGTCTGCTTAACTAATGCTCTCACACACTCTGGGTTCAAACGAGGACGTCTTTGTGTGCAGGCTCACACGCAAGTCTTTCAACTTGTGGCATTTATTTGTGTGTGTAACTCAAACAAGGCTGACCCCAGGTGTCCTCATTAGGCCGGGCTGTGGACTGTAATAGACGGGGCTGATGACCGGTGTCTTAGAGGCGGCGTTCGTGTGCATTCACCGAGTGTAGACGCTGTAACAAAAACTGTTTACAGAAGCCCGTTCAACAATAAATCATACATTTGCTAGAGCTTATAAAACTCAGGGCCTGATGCTGACTGCGTTATGGAGGCGATATTTCACTCTGTGATAAATTCACAAGCCTAATTTTTATTTATTGGACTGTATCGTCAAGTGTTGACGTGTAATACGACGTCGTGACACGAGCCGCGCCCTCAAACGTCCGCCCATATTCACAGCAGAGTGAGTTCACTTTGAAGTGTTCATGCTCTGCTGGGACGAGTGTCCCTGCCCTTTTTTGTCCTTGTGCTATTATCACTTTGTTTCTTTCTTCTTTTTTTCCCCCTTTTCTTTGATGCGTTGACGTTTCTGTGACACAGAGTCACTGTGTGTTTTGAATTTGGCCAGAACTGTGAAGACAGTTTTACTCCACGAAGGACAATAAACACAATATCCATCTACTGTAGTCCCTCATGGGTCCATGCAGCGGACTCAACCGGGTTACACAAGTCAAATCAGGACCTGTGCTGTTTCAGTCACCTCTGATTCATAGGGTTTGTGAAATCTTATTGAAAAGTTAAAAACACAGAACAAACACTTGACTTTATCATTTCCAAAACACGGGATATGTGAATTTTCACCAGCTGCCGGCAACATGCCCATAACGATGAATTTACTATACGTAAAACATATTTTTTAATATTTACTCAGATGTTTCTAACATGTTTATAACAAACTCAAAGGTGCTCAAAAACCAGTATAAGCGATAATGAGTTTTCAAATTCCGTCACAATATTGCAATGATACATATTTCACAGAATTTCAAAATAAAAGTGTCTGTGTTGACATGGAACAATTTATTTGGTTTATAATATGAATTATACAAAGTTTTCCTGTATGTATTTGTTTCCCAGATTATGTCTTGTCTTTGTCCAAAACATATATTTAATATATATGTATACATATATGTGTATATATACATATATATATGTTATATATATATATGTACATACATATAATATTCCTCTGCATTTTATGACTTTACCCATTCAAAAATAGGAGAAGATGGGAATAAAATTACATCCCAAGCCAAGTAAAACAAGAATAATATGGGATTTATGTAGTTTGAGTTGTTGTGTAAACCCTTCAGAGCATTTTGGCTGCTTTTTTCCATTACTATGTTTAAACGTTCACTATATCCAGAGGCTATAAGAATGTGTAATATAGAGTGTCTTATATCCTTTTTTTCCAGCACATCCTAGGCAATCTGATGAAAAAAATAATCATTTTCACCAACTATATAAACACACCTGAGCAAAAAGTACTCCAAATGTTTACAATTGGATTAAATTTGTAAAATGTGGAAATACGTCACACTTCAAAGTTCACTTGGCTCATTTTTATGAACAAAAAGAAAAGAAAAACGGTCTAATTTTGTGACTTCTGCACTTTATATCACTGCACAAAATGTGATATAAGATGAATTATAACTTTAACTCAACAAAAACACATAAGAAAAAACAATTTTAAAGCCTGAATATGTGACCTACAAACACACACGCCCCCTGGATGTCCATATAAGGAGTTGTGTATTATTCCCATAGCAATTTACCATGGGACCTGCAGCACAGATCCGTGCCGCGTGAGCACCAAGGGTTAATATCAATGAGGCTTTGTTCATGCAGGACACCGTAGTCGTACACCACAGCTGTAATCGGCTTTTAGCTGCACTCCAATCTCACCGAGGCGCTTAAATAAGACTCACTCTCGAGATCAGAGTCTAACGGGTTCAAAAGTTTAACATGTTTTTCATTGTTTGTTTGGAATCGCTCTTGGAATCTCTCTTGTACGCGGGGCTTGACCGATCCGTCAAGAGCATCTAAGAGCACAGCCATTATCTCCAAGTCCAATTATTTTCAATAAATGGTTAAATTATCATGAAAGTGTTACTGACGGAGCTGTAAAATTACAAAAAAACCCACACACACATGGCTCCAAACAAACTGAATTTAATCTACAAATGCACTCGCCGTGAGATGTTTGAATATACCACCACAAACTGGTAATTCTTTGAATTGTTAAATGGTTAAAATGTCTTATGGGGACAATGAAGCTTCCATTCTATAAATATATATATTTTTTAAAAAAATAAATCCTATAAAGATAAAAAAATAAAATACTGTATGTATATTGATGCACGTACAGTATACAGTACAGGGGGGACACATTCACTTTATCAGAATAGCTTGGTCTGTTTCCCAGAGTATGGCTTGTCTGCTAGAATATGCTGCTTCTTATTCCTCTAAAGTATGAATGAGTGTGGGTTTAGTCGGAATGAACACACGCTTGGAAACAGCAGCAGACAGAGCCTGTCAGGGGAAAAAGGCAAACTTCACTGAGAATGAATGCAATATGTGAATTCAGGTGCTTCATTGATCCATCAGGGCCTCGGAGCCTATTCAGCATCTCAATTTACCACCAGCTCTCTTCACAACATCACATCAATGTCAGCTCCTCTTATCTCACACACTTTCTTCTCCCCTCGATGCTCCCAGGCTTTCTCTCCCTTCTTGTTCTACCGTTTTCCACCTCTGAGTGTCCACAAAGGACGGGGAGATTTTTGCTTGGTGGCTGAGTGAAACATTGTCCGAGAGCCAGAAACAACAATTATTTATATCAAAGTTTTAAAGGTGTGTAAGAGTTAGTGACATGACTGAACAGTAATTGGTGGCGTGAGCGGAACCCCGCAATAACCGATGAGAGCGAGTTGACTGGGCAACGGATGTTGCATAATTTTCTTTAGAACTTGTACAAACCAAGTTTTTTTTCGCGTTTTTGCTCAGCACAGAACAGCTGCGAAGTTGAATCCTCTAGTGTGGAGCAGGCTTTATAGTTTTGACAGAGCCTTTCTCCTTTGTTTGCAAACTAAGCTTTGGCTTCAGATGCATGCTTTGTTTTGGGCTACTGCAGAAATATGGCAGCAAGGCCCTTGTCACAACCCACTCTGTACTCTGTGCTTCCTGTTCCCGTTAATGTTTTGCAACAGTTGTGGACTTCTAAAACCAGTGATAGCATAAAAATGCGAAGTGCATTTTAATTTCATTAAAAAAAAATGTTGTAAGTTATTTCTGTGTGTTGTGTTTTACAAGAGGTAGTGAACAGCTGAAGTCAGTGGCTCTTATTTTGAAAAGCTGTGTGAGTAAGCTATCTATCTATCTATCTATCTATCTATCTATCTATCTATCTATCTATCTATCTATCTATCTATCTATCTATCTATCTATCTATCCATCCATCCATCCATCCATCCATCCATCTTTTTTTAAAGAATAACAACTAAAAACATTAGTAAGAACATTATTTAATTAAAATCCCTGAAAATGCCTTAAATTGTTTTGACTGGAAGCAGGAAGCTGTCAACACTTTGGCAAATGGTAGTGACAACCTTTGCTTAAAAGGCATTTACAACACTTTATTTTTTTACATCAAAGGGATGATTCTACAATTATATAGACATAATTGAAGTCCTCATATTCATATTCTGCTAATAAAACCTCCAAAATATCACATACTGGACCTTAGACTTGGTAAATCGGTTGCTGTAATGTCAATAAACCACAAATCAAGACCACTGCAGCTCAGATTTCACCACATACATCACATCAGCAAAGGTCTTCTCCTCCTGAGCCATGTGTGTTTCTACAGTGTGCTATTAAACACCAGCAGGAAATGAAATTGGCACACACACACACACACACACACACACACACACTGCACACGACATAAAAACTGTTCATAGATTTATTGTCTGGTCGCTGTAACACTGTTAACATGGTTTTTGTGAGTGTGCATGTATGATGTTAGACATATGTCTGTCACACGCACTGTAAATAAAGATAAATGACGCATCTTCACTTCCTCCCACCGCCGTCGGCGCTGTAGTGAATGTGTATGTGGTGTAAACATACACATTCAAACATGGTTTCATACCATGACATAAACTACTCAACAATGTATCATCATTATGCCAAGAACAGCCTAAAATACCAGGAAAATAACAAATATTTGATGGGGCTTATGAAAATGTTACCATAAAATACAAAGTGGACGTCCTGCTCTATTGAAGAATCTACTGATTGAGACCAGAAAATGTTAGAAATCATGTGAAAATGATCTCAGGAGTCTCCCCCTGATGGCCACTTAAGAGAATACAGGTTTAAGACTCTTCTACATTGGCTTCAATTTCTGGGCCCGTGTGGAATAAGTCCATCATTTACATAAAGCAAACCCTATCTTTTTGGGGGTAAAAGCAACTGTTCATTTGCAGAATTTCAAAATAAAAGTGTCTGTGTTTACATGGACTGATACATATGTAGTTTTTTTATGATGCAAAAATAATATGTTACTAAAAAATACAGAAATAACTCATTATAACTCACAATAATCTGTGTGCCGCGTCACATGGTCACTCACAGGAGCGTGACAGACTTTGACTCAGTGTCATTCTGACGTTATAAATAAAGTTGGCATGTGCTTCGTGAAGCATCCATGTGTTTCTTTAGATTATATTAAATGTCATGTTTTTCTTTATCTGACATCGAAACGAGGAACTGTATCTCAGTGATTTTGACCAATACTGATACTGAACGTCACAAAAGGTGACGATCAGTATTTTTAAAAACCTGATTATGTGATAACTAGTGTAACATGCATTTACCGTGTGACTTTGCAAACTAAACATTTCATCTTATATCTTCAAGCGATGCAGAATCAATTAATCAAATGTCCCGGGGTAAAAAGTTGCCACTTTAGCCAAGTTTATTAAACTCAAGTCTCCTGATTGCCTTCATATGTATCGACGCGATCGATCGAGCCCTTTAGCATAAATGTTGACCTCAGCAGTCTGTACGTGACAGAATGTGTTGTGCGCGACAGCGTCTGTGTGGCGTGACAGCCTCCGCCGGTCTCGGTCGTGTCTCAAAAAAAATAAAAAATAAAAAAAAATAAAAAAAAGTGAGTGTTGTTATTGGCAGCTGTCACCTTCTCCATGAGCTGGCGAAGCTGTCTGCTGCGTGGGTCGCGGTTACACATGTTCTGGGCCGGCGCGACAACCGTGCAGATACACTTCCCATCTGCGTCCTGCGCCGAGCTGTAGATCTGCCAGCCTTCCTCTGGACTCGGGTACAGAGCCTGCACGAACACACACACACACACACACAGAGAGACACACACACGTATCCATGTTAGACACGAGAAGAAAACCTGCGCTTGTTCATCTGTGCTGCTTTTTCAAAAAATGCATGAGGCCCGACGAGATCTTTTATTCTGCCTGCATGTATCATCAGTATTCTGAAAAGTGTTCCACCGTTATATAAAACTTTTCCAAACTAATAAATGTATCTAATACTTGCAAGTGTTGTGGAAAGTGTTGGGAGATTAAAAAAAAAAAAAGACTCTTTAATGCATTCCATATCGTGATTGGTTGTCACCACAATTTAGCAGCAGACTCGTAATTTCTCCCTGGCATTTCCTCTTTCTCTCCTGCAACCACGCCAGAAATGACTCTTACCCAAAAGCCAATTAATGGCAATTGATTCCCCGGACTAGTAAAAATCACTCTCAGTCCAATTTAAAATGGAGAGCATCAAAGCAAGAGCGAGAGAGGGATTGACAGATGTGTCCATGCCAGGAAAGATCCTGGACGACGGCGGCGACGGGGGGGTGGGTGGGAAAGGAGAAAAGGGGGAGCAGATAGAGATAAGGCAAGAATATTAGTGGGCTTTTAAAACACACGCACACACACAATGGCACGACAGAGTGAAGAAAGATGGGGATTTCAAAGAAAAGAGGAAGAAGGAGGGATGGGGTCAGGTTGTGTGAAAGCAGAGCATCTAATAAGTTTGGACGTGGGGAGGAAATGGAGCTGTTTGAGATCGATAAAGCAGCCGGTTACCAGTGGAGGAGGGGTGAGGCTCACACGATGGATGTCTCTCCCTCTCTCTCTCTCTCTCTCTCTCTCCTCTCTCTCTCTCTCTCTCTCCCTCTCTCTCTGACTAATCCAATCAAAAGTAGTGCTGTGCAAACACACACACACACACACATAGGTTGTGCAAAGGCCAGGCCTGGATGATCCGTTCATTCACACTGCATCTGCACACATGGCAGCATATAAAGCACAAAACAAGTGTAATGAGACACAGAGCGGCCATCTTAGTGATGAAATTAAAGGCTCATCCACGTAAGTGGAAGGAAAAGAAGAATCGTGCGGCGCGGCGCGGCTCTCCTTGCCTTCCTTCCTAACTTCCTTCCTCCCTTCCTCCCTCTGAACTGTTGTGCTGTGCTCTCATCTCCTCGGGTCGAGGGAGATCAGATTAAAATTGTCTTGGGGGACGCAGGGACTGTGTGATTGGAGTGTAAAGTAGCAGCCACCCTGCGAGCCAATGTGCTCACTGTCACATCTTGTCACTCCTGCCAATCCCTTGGCATGCCACCGCCTCTCTCTCCCTCTCTCTCTCTCTCTCTCTCTCACCCTCTCCCTCTCTCTCTTTTTTCCTCTCCTGCACTCACTGCTTCTCTCCCTCACCCTCTCTCAGAACGGGTGAATATTAAATCCGGATCAGTGCGGTGTGTGTATCGCGAGCAACTTGAATATGCTGTAACGCCGAGCATGGCCACATTAAACAAAGCACGTCGTGATGTTTTATATGTTTAATTACAGTCACGGTATATAGACTCATAAAAGTTTAAAATCAATATGTCTAAATTTAATTAAAACTTTCGTGAGAAGTAATACGATATTAATACACTCGTACATAATTGCACACACGCACACACACTTATGGGGTTGGAAGCGCAGGGTAAATCATGACGTAATATGTGACACACGGCTCACAGTGAGGATAACGTCAGCACCTCCATAGTTTACATTTCTGTCTTTAAAATCTCATTGTTTTCCCTTAAAAGTAATGAAAAAAAAGCATTAAAAAAATATTAAACATATGGGTAAGTATAAGGGCAGGGAGTCCCAGGTAACTCATGATGTAATAAAAATAATATATAGTAATAATGTCAGAAGAAAAGTTAATTGAATGCAATTAAAATTGTTTATCATCATAACATATTTCATTTCCTCAAATGGACAGTTACGTAGATAAATGCTCCTAAAAACTACAACATCACATCACTACTAATGTTACAAGAGAGGCCAGTTTACAGCTCACCCACTTCTTTGAGAAGAAAACGGTGGGTGTTAGTAGTAAATTATGGGATGGGATTATTTTATATCTAACTTTATTTGCAGAAAAACAAACGTTCAGGCAGCCACATATGAAATGTAACATAGAGGAGATTAAAAAAGGCGACACTCACTCGTCAGTCTCAGCTACGGAAGAGTATTAGGGCCACATGTAAATATAATAATAATAATAATGCTAATCAAACAGCATGAATTCTGAGATTAAAGTCATTTCTGAGACAACAAAGTCTGAGAAAAGAGTCAGAATTCTGAGATTGACAGATTAAAATCGGAATTCTGAGATTAAAGTCAGAATTCTGAGATTAAAGTCAGAATTCTGAGATTAAAGTCAGAACTCTGAGAGAAAAAAGTCAGAATTTCAATATTCATGCTGTTTCATATACTGTCTTTAATTTTTTATTTTTAACATGTGGCCCTAATACTCTTCCGTACTTAGCAAATTTTTTTTTGTGTGTTATTTTTTGCTGACACTGTCTATTCACAGATTTGAATCTTCCCTCTTCTCTGCTTCTGATGGTACAATATAGAGGATGGGGAAAAAATTATTTAATTGTCAAATTTGGCACAATTCTGTATTTTAAAGCGTAACTAAGTGCCCTAAACCACCTTTTTACAGGTGTAAACCAGTGTGTATGGAGAACTAGTTCATGTTGTTCACTGATCCAAATGCAAATCTTCATAATTTATTGTAAAGTATTGAAATTATACATGTGATAAATATCGGCACAAGGGAAGGGAATCGGTATCGGTCCAATACTGGTCAAAATCAGTGGATTGGATATCGGGCAGATAAAAATATAGAATCCAATACAATCCAAAAATCCTATATATCGCTTTCGTCACTGCACCGACTGTAAACCCCACAAAAGCATTTTAGCTGAGTCAAGTTTGGGCTGTTTGTTACACAGTTGGAGAATTATTGTTGTCTTTGAAATGACTCAGCACAAATGTGTCGTTAACAGCGTCATAAATTGATCGAGTTTGTGATATCAGTATCGTCCCATCCCTAGCATCTACTACCCAGTAGAATTTGTCCACTTTCTCAGATTTCACTACCAGACCACGCCCCCCCTGCCCTGCACCACTCCCCACGCTCCCTCCCTCAGCTCATAGCCCACTTCTTGGCATTTTTCAAAATCAGGACCAAGAAGAAGAAGAAGGGGTGGGGTTTAGTTAGCCTTTAAGGGACAGGTGGTCATTTCTGTTAGCCACGTCCAGCGCCCAGCCTCAGTCCCGCCTACTGCGACTCCCCCTTTGACTTCTATTACCCTCATTCCCGTAATAAGCACCGTTGTGAGCAGCCATAAAGACGTGACCCCGGTGAGTCCGTTTATGGGGGGGAGGAAACTGGTGTCCATCAAGATTACAGATGACCGAGTGAGTCAGATATTGCCACATCCATATTTCGTGCCACCTCCAGGACGCAGTAATACTTGACTGAAAGTGTCGCTGTAGTGTGCTCGTGAATGACTCACTGTGCACTTTGCTGTCACACGGGGGCTAAATTATTATGCCATTATTCTTAATAGTAACGCAGCCGCGTGCCGCTCACAGTCCCCGTACAGTGACTCCAAAGTCGTACACAGTTCTCTTTTTCCTTTCATTATTTATTTTCTGTCGCTCGGCGCCTTCTTCACGTCGTTACACTCCTCCCTCGGAGATGTGGACCAGCATCAGAGGGCTGTTAGGTGGAGTGATGACAGAGGTCTGAGGGGGTCCACACACACACACACACACACACACAGAGGCCAGAGCTGCAGTTGAGATGAGACAAAAGATGCAGCCTCACACACGACAACCTCCTCCCATTTCTTTCAACTGCATCTGACTTGTCTGTTTCATTCTGCCGGTGCCTACGGGGGAGAGATATCTTCTTTTTCTTCTTCTGTCTCCCTCTTCACTCACTGTCAGCATTTATGATTCACTGTAGCATATGTGTGTGTGTGAGCTGTCTCTCCATACATGCAAGTACATCCAGGAGATAAACAGCACATATGTGCATGCTTGTACATACATTACTTTCATGAATTCCTAAATAATGCACACATTTTGCCCCGTCTTCTTCTTCTTCTTCTTCCCCTCCAGAGGGTTCGTTTAAAGATCCTCGCCGCTGATTACCACAGATCCTCGGAGCGAACCCACGCTCACTGTTGCACACCAGTGGGTGTGAGACGGAGGAATCGGTGGCGACGGCGGCGGCGCGTTTATGCTTCTCATTACACCCGATATCCTGCAGCGTTAACAGGTGGAGGTGAGTTTGCACCAAACCACTTAACATGCTCCCTCTGAGAGTGTATACGCACGTGCGGCTCTCGATAAAAAAGTTACCTCATAGCCACACATGAGACAGAGGGCTTGTGTGTCTACACGCACACGCACATGCACCAGATTTTCCTTAAAAAAGAAGATCCTTGCGAATGGAAGCTGAAGAGCGCATCAATTTTTCATGCAGCTATCAGCCTGTGAGGGAGCCACAGTCGGTGTCACAGCGACTTCTTTTTATGATGTATGACATAGGGAGCAGTAATAAGCAGTAAGTAATATTGGATCTATGTCAGCATCATTATCTTTTTTCTCTCTCCTAACATGTTTAAGCTCACGCTGTGATCCCCGCCTGGGATTTTTTTTTTTTTTGTCCGCATGCAACACGTCTCCGTTCCTTCATTAATGTTTCATAAATGGTTGCGCTGGAAATTAAGAGCAAACTTGAACCCGTTCCAGTTTCATTACCACCCACCTATCCATTCTGCGCTAACTTCCCCTCATTCTCATCGCAGTGGCAGTTTAGAGCGCGGGAGGGAAGCGGTAATTCTAAAATGCAAATGGGCTTTGTCCCTATATACCGTGTGCCTGAGCCGGCTGCAGAGAGACATCTGAACACCGGGCCACACATACTGTATATAACCAATCTCTCAGGGTGGAGAGTGGTAAACGCGGATATGTTCTGACTTATTTACGTAAATATGATTAAGTCTTCCCTCTGTAGTGAGGAGAGGGTCTTGACAGTGGCTCATTTAACATAGTGTTGGTGCCATGCATCCTATCACATATCTCATTAGTGTGGGGAAAAACAACTTCCTCAATATTTAATGTGATCTAGAATCACACTCAGGGTGTAGCAACAGAGCAGAGATGGACATTTTCCTTTTGAATATTCATAATAGTCGAGAAAACCCCCCCCCCCGACATATTGTCGATACTGTCGGAGCTGTGTAGGAATTTGCTGCAGCGACTTTGCAGCAACACGGGATAAACAAACCGAGACTGTAATGCAGCCACCGACGAGTTCTGAGAGCGACGACTTCAACAAAAATAAGCAAAGAATGAAATGCACTGCAAACTCGGCGAGGTAAAAGTATCACATCAAAAGTCCGTACACACACACAGGCTCAGCGGAAGATCAACAAACAACGGCAAGATCATCTTAATATTACTGAACTGAGAATCATCCATTTACATGCTGTATATCAACAGGAGTATACGTTCCTCTCCCACAGTTTGTTCTCCCACCATGTTCTGTACAGTAGCCCAGAAGGAACACATCACACACATACTGCACATGGTCCCTAGGGAGTGATTGTCATGATTTTATGCTTCCTGCAGGTCTAGTTTCTCATAAACGCTCAGATGTGGAGTGTGAGGAAACATGTATTCAACAGGGACGGGAAGATACCACTTTTTTTTGTGTCTGATTCCAATATCACAAACTTATCTGATGTATCTGACCGACATTTATGAACATTTTGAACACATTTGTGCCGAGTCATTTCAAAGACATTATTCTCACAAAAAGAAAAAAAAACAGCCCAAAACTCAGTGCTGTCCTTATATCTAAGTCAGTGATTTTGACCAGTATGGGACCGTATGGGTATTCAGTTTACTGCAATGTGACACTTCACCAGCAGATGTCACTAAATCCTATGCATTGGTCGCGATCCCGTCAAGAAGCACTGCTGCCACCAAAATGTAGGAATTACACGGTAATAATGCAGATGTCTAATGAAGCACCATGAAGCTCTTAAGTAGGGTAGCAGCAATTTATCGACGATTAATCAATTACTACTAATATTTTGGTAATGACTTGAATGAATTGGTGTGAGTGAGTTTTGTGATTATAGGTTCTTAAAGCTGTAGCACATAACTTATAATCAAATGACAAACTGCAGTCAAATAATTCTAAACAATGAGTTATCATATATAGCAGTGTTAGGATCTTGTGTCACCCGGCGACATTACTTCACAAAGGGCTAGGGGTAGGGGGGGGAATCAAATACACAATCGCTTTTGGGACACCAAATATCAATGTTTTTTTTTGCCTATTTTTTATTTTTAAAAGTGCTCACGCTCACTCGAGCTGCTGTGTGAGTATATTGCAATGTGATTTCGCAAAAACTCTTTGTGATAATAAAATTGGGATAATATCGCACCGTTGTGTTGCTGGCGATTCCCACGCTAGTTTCAAGTAGGGCTGAAACAATTACTCCATTAATCGTTTTCTGATTTTTCAGCTTCTTAAATGTGAATATTTTCTGGTTTCTTTGCTCCATTTAAACAAAGAAATCATTCCAACTGAATAATGTTTGGTTTTTGGACAAGACAACAAGATGAGACATTTGAGACCATCATCCTTTCCAACACGATTACTCGATTAATAAATAAAACAATCAACAGATTAATCGATTATGAAAATAATCGTTAGTCGCATGAGTTTATACCACTGCTCAAAAAATCTAGTCTCCACCCACCCGGAGTGACACATTCAAGGACGTGATGATTTTAAGATTTAGTAAATGCTAGTTGACATTTCCCACCAACTTTTGGACCAAATTACAAATGTTTGTATCAAGTTCTATAAATAAGTGACAGGTTAATTGGTCATGCAAATAATCATCAGCTGCAGCCCTAGACCGACATAAAGCATGAAGTAATTATAACACATCCTGTCTTCATCATCCTGTTATCATGGGCTGTTGGCTGGGAGCACTTCAGTTCCCGGGGATAATCCTCTTTTCTCTGAAACAAACAGCGGTTTCAAGAGAGAGAGAGGAGGTGTATCACTTCACTGTCCCAGAAATTCATGCACGAGATGTGAGAGACGAAAAAGAATAATAAGTTAGTGCCGGATTGGTGCCGTCATGGTCGCTGTATGCAAAAACCCCATTAAGAAAGACGGCTGAATGAAAACAAGACGAAACCACACATTGCAAAAAAAGATGAAAAATCAATTTGTCCTGAACACTGAATTGAAAATTTACTCTTTAAGGTTTCTGTTTCGGCGCATTTGTGCAATCTCTGGGATCCATCACATCAGACAGCATGTGAAGCTAAAGCCCCCACCATTATCTGCCGGCTGGTCTTCAATAACCACAGACCTCCTAAACTCCCTACACTACAGCAAGATTTACTGATATGCTGGAAAGGGCTGGAAAGAGTTGTGGTTTGAGAGAGGCTGACAGCGAGGACAGCGTTAGCTCTAATTTCCTCGAGCTTAGATGAAATGTTGCCCAGTGATGATGAAGAATGGCGATGTCAGTTAGATCCCTGCTGAGCGAGGGGAAGAGGAGATGAGACGAGGAGGCGCGGTCATATCTGAGGTACAAAGGCGGCAACCTAATCCCGCTTTCAGAAAAACGGCAAAAAAAACCCAATAATTGGAGAACTTCAGCTCAGTTTGGACAAACATGTCAGCAAAAACGTTTCATTGTTCAGATTGACTTTGTTTGGTTTAAAGTTGAAATGCTTTGTTGCGATGCCTGGAGAGTTTGAAAACAATATTAATTAGTGGTAACCCTGAAAACAATCGAGCTTTGCTCGTTAACTAGTTTGTTATCAACAGAATTCCCTCCAATGGAATCTTTGGAGAGTCCTGGTCACATGACAGTGGTGGCAGACCTCTCTCTTTAACACATGTTGTCTGTGTTAAGCCTTTACACCTTAATTTTAGCTTTGCATCACATAATCGTTTTACTTTTTTCCATATCTGATCCAGTTGATTTGGTCATAGTCACTATTTTGGCTCATTCCTAAAACACAAGGTCTCTGTTTTTGCCAATTTAAATGTGAATACTCTCTAGTGTGACAGTAAACTGAACATCAATCAAGAACGTTGTCACTTTAAAGTTGGGGAAACACGGATCAACCTCTCTGATCAATGAGATCGATCAGGCTAGGGAAATAATGGTCAGATCATGAACACTAATGAAAATAATTGTTAGTTGCAGCCCCGCAGCTGAGATCCCTGGTGTTGTTTTGCGACTGACAGTTCAGATCTGACGAGACATTTGAGCTGGCGCTATCGTTGTAGAGTGAGGCAGGATGGACTTCCTCTCGCGTTTCATTAGCCCGACCTCGGAGAGGGCTGCTGTAAAGCCCGAGCTAAATGAGATCATAAATCGACAGCTCCTTACTTTACGAGCATGACGGGAAGTATATTATAACTTTCATAAGCATCAGGCGGAAGCGGGGCCTACAGGCGGAGGCAGGCGCGAGTCTTGAGATGTAAGAGATCGGACCACAAGACTGTGAGGTGAATGCGCCATCACATCTAAGAAACTGCATTACTGCAGAGGAGGAACTGTGAAGGAGTGAGGAGGACGGAGATAAAGATGTAGCTAGAAACGTTTTTAGAAAGTACGGAGATTAGATAGAGTCATGATAAGAAAGCAAGAGGTGTTACCAATGCAATCTATCTCTCTCCTACAGTGCCAACATGGTTTACCCCGCTTTACTTTTCTCCTACTCTCTTCTCTGAAAATTGCTTTTTTATGCCAGACACTTGTTCCCAGGAAAGAAGAAGAAACACCTGTCTCTGCCACGCGGTCCTCGTCTTTGTCTGTACCATCGCCAAACAATCAGATCCCATTTGTCAAGTTTGTTCAGTCTTGCTGTAATTGACTACACACACTTGTCCACGGTCGAACATGCAAATACACACTCGCGCTCTTGAAAAGAGCAATCAGTCAATTCTCGTCGCACAGGCCAGCTGTTGGCCTTCAAAATAAAACTCAATGAAGACTCCGAGTGAAGTCCCCGGTCTCTCCTGCTCCTGAGGAAAACCGATTACCACAGTCAGCACAGCATGGTCGCCAGTCAATAATATGACTCATAAACTCATCGTGTCCCTCTCCCTGCTGCCGCTTCTTCACCTCCCTGCTGCCGCTCACTCTGTGCTACTCCATCACTCCCGCGACTGCCGCGCGCCTCCCGCGTCGGTGTCCCGCTCACTTTCAATCTGCTGCTCACTCCATTCCAATGCGGATCACACTTGAATGTCAGTGGGGGTGGTCAGTTGTGTCAAGTACTTTGTGAAGTGGCACTGGTGGTGTGAGTGATACACAGAGAGCTGGTACTTTCTGTGCGGTGCACTTTTAGGACTTGTCCCAATACCATCTGTTTGTCATACACTCAAAATTTCCCTCCCAATAAAATAAAGTATCGTTAAATTCAACTTCAGCTGCATACAGGCCTTTTTAGCTTGCCACGGCATGGTTTCATCTGTAAATCCTCATCCAGTGTCTGGCGAGAGCTGCGTCAGCTATGTAAATAGCGTGACATCATACCAAAACAGTGCAGCCCAACAAAAGAGTCAATGAAGAATAATTATTGGTCAAAAAAAGAAACAAGCAGCCGTGTATACTGGCTCCGTTTTGATGCACGGGAGATTTAAAAATGTTGTTTCCCATTAATGCCAAGAAGTAATGATTCCCTATAAACCAGACAACAATTGGCTGTCTTTAGAGATTTATTCTTTATTGGCAGGCTACACTGTGTCGTGCTGGTATGATGTCATGCTATTTGTGTAGCTGATGCAGCTATAAAATAATAAGACCCACACAGCCCCTTGGTGCGGTTGTACCATTCCAAAGTGCACCATGGCAGGCTGAACTGGACTGCGCCGCTCAGTGTCTTTTGATGCAGGAACCCCCGTGGTAGTTACCCCAATAGATGAGTGCCAAAATGTGGGCTTGGTAAGTCATTTTTGTACACTTCTTTGACAATTAAAAGGCTTTAGAGATGGGGTGAGGAGCTCGGACATCAGAGTAGTACTGCTGCTCCTCCATGTCGAGAGGAGCCAGTTGACGTGGTTCGGATGCCTCCTGGACTAACCCTCGCTGGGAAGGTGCTTCGGACATGTCCTTCGGTGGAGACCCTGGGGCCTACCCAGGACATGCTGGAGGGATTATTATATCCCTCTGCTGGCCTGTGTATGCCTTGGGATCACCCCCCCGGAGGAGCTGGCAGAAGTGGCTGGGGAGAGGGCGGTCTGGGCTTCCTTGCTAAGGCTGATGCCCCCGAGACCCGGACCCCAGATAGGCGGAAGACATCGGAACAGAACAGAATAATTTCCTCAGTTACTTCAGTGAGCTCGGCCCCTGATAATTGCGTAAGGTACCAAACTGAGCCGGAGTAAAATGTTGGTGGAGACAAGCCCTTAAGGTAATAACAAACTGACAGGATAGAAGGATATACACATCACAATGACAAAAGGGCCGGCTATAGACTGAGGTTACCATGGAGACGACTGAAACCTTTCACCAGAGCATTACATGACTTTTTTTGCAGGGTGACAATAATCAAGTGTGAGAGTCGAAATTGTGTTATGCTTCTATACAGTAATGGCCGTGCCAGGTGCCCCGTTGATACACATCTGCTGTCAGACAGAAACAACAGATCTATCATGGCTGGCGTTAATTAGAAGAGGGAGGAAGGAGGGTGAGGGGGTGGAGGGGGGTAGTGAGAGTGAGAAAACACTGTATAAACTGTTAGAACAGTCGGTGCGGGAGAGCATATGGGCTGCATGAGTGTGTGAACGAACCGCATCACAGTCCTGATTACGTTCCCACAAAACTTTCTGAGATCAATACTGCTTCATCCCTACGTCTCACATCATCAGTTTATGTATCGAAATATCCATCCATTTTTATTATTTTTTTTCCATTTTATCCATAGGGCTTTTATTATCAGGGCCTCACAACCGGAGCAATCTTCCTTTGTCAATAAGACAAGCCACGTCAGCTGTCCTATTTTAAGATTACATTCACAGTAACGGGCCAAAGTGACTCTCATTCAATATTTTTTCTGTTGATGTGACTCGTGCTGTGATTTATTTTCTTGGCAATGTGGACAGAAATCCAATCATCAATTCCGATTTGTGGATCAGACTCGTGTGACACGTGATACAACGTCGGACACGTTCATGTTGACATTAAAGTCTCAAACGCACTGAATGGGAGCCAATCCCAGCTGATGTTGGACTCTCACAATGCTAAAATACAGAGAGACAAACAACCATTTACATCTATGGTCAGTTAACTTGGTTTATTCGTCAACCTCCAATTGCCAAAAGCGACCTTTAAATTTGGGAACATCCGTGCACACACAGAGGGTGATCATGCAAATAGGAAACTCTCAATCTTATTAGAATTTGAACTGACAACCTTCTGAGGCACTTGTGCTAACCACTACTGGACTGTGCCTCCGTGTATAGAAACTCTTTAAAATGACATTAGCAGATTGGCTTTCCCCTGGATTCTTCCGAGTATGCAAACTGCCTCACATTGCCGAGTCAGTAGAGGACACCTGTCATGGTCTATATTCAAATAAATTTTCGGTTTAAGCCAGCATGATAGATATAAAAGCAAAGTGCTCGAATTAAAAAAACAGCAGCAGGTGTTTAATCTTTAATCTGTAGCCAAGAATTTATCTTTACAATCTGCTTTATTGGGCGGCGCAGTGGATGTAAGTTTACAGTCCCGTACTCTGACGGACTGACCCCGGGTAACCTCAATTAGATTCCGAGTCCCGCTTTGTAGGCTAGGATTTGTTGTCCCAGGCTTCAGTGTGATGGTGAGAAATATTCTTCACTCCTCTGCCACTCATCTTTCTTATTTTAGACATCAGAGAGACAGTCGACACATACACACACACACACACACACACACACAAACAGTGTTGTTTCCATGACGTCAGAAGACAATGACTCTCACTTGCATTGGACTTTTTTCTTCTAAACTTAATAACTGTCAGCCCTTAAAACATGTCTTACTCTAAAAGGGCATGATTAATCGAGGATTTATGTGACTGTGTTTAAGTCCGGAGTGCAAGAATTAGTAACATCCAATGGTGAGACTGAACATGACTGCAGGGTTAGGGTTTCAAGGCTACCGTTCCTACTTGGGAACCATTGTGAGCTTTGTAAACAAGAAATGCTGTTGTTTGTTTGAGCTTGAACCTCAAAATGTCAAATTCATGTGATCCCTGATTTTTATCACCATAATATGGCAACCATGTCTAACCCCAACCCTAATCCAACCTTGATTGGCCCAATACTATATCTAGTCCCTGACCCTGACCTTGGCTTGAACATCAACTAACAACTAATTGATTAATTCCAATCACTTTAACCCAAACATAAGCCTCTTCAATACTAACCCTAACCTAACACTTAGTCTTCACAGTTGGAAAAGTGTCCCGAAAAGTCCCCATACTGAGTCTGTAACTCAGTGGTCCTCACAAAGACACCAGTACAAACACACATACAGCCCACACACGTCTTTATATATATATGTATGTTGGTGTATATACAGTATATATATCTACTCAGTGTTAAGGTTAATGATTTATGGCAATCCCGACACGTCCAGACATGAGGAATCACACCATTACTGCGCTAAAAGTGATTTATGTCTTGTTATTGCTGTAAAGCAGACATTTTCTAACTCAATCTTCAGTTAAACCCGCCGAGCACGGCAGGACTCAATTCCCCAGTCTTTATTAAATATCTCACCGTGTTTACAGCTACACAACATTTTAATTCATTCTGTGCTTATGAAAGGAACTCAGCGGAGTATTTAGCCGGATCACACTGCCCCTTTATATTAATTGTACATTTGTTTGTTCACAACTCAGCTGAAAAGTTATTAAGTAACAAGAGCAAAATTGGGTTTAAATTCATTTGTATCATAATTTGGTCTTTAAACGGAGTATATTTCACAACTTAAGCAATTATTTTTGTATAATTTGTTATCATTAAACAATCATAGTTTAACAGATGAAGGAAAAACGGCATCAGCAGTAAAACAATCTATATCAAACTACTTCTTACAGATAATAATGAGTACAATTTATTTGTATATAAATTTGTGTTTTCCATTTGTGTTGCATCTGGCAGGTCCAGCTCTTGTCTTGGCTGTACTGTATAGAGTTCCAGGGGCTTCTTCTGCTCATTAAGGAACATGATTTTGCACTATCCAGATGTGTTTGCACATCCGGGCATCGCTGTGCTCGGTGCGGCCGCGGCTAAAGACCACAGAAAGTCAGTCAGCTGTGCTCCTGGATCAGCTGGTACAGCAGTGCAGGCACGGAGAGCAGTTGAAACCGACTTTGATAATAGCTCTGAGCTGGGAGAATAATAATAACGCAAACAGCAGCAGCAGCAGCAGCAGCAGCAGCAGCAGCATGCATTGGGTGCCAGTCTGGGGAGCAGCCATACAATGGCCACGGGCACATCAGCACCAAAGTGTCACACCATCCAAGGATTGTCTTTGATTATAGTGCTAAACATCGTGTGAGTCACGGCTGCTTCTCAGATCATCACAGGCAAATTTCTCATTAATAGTGATGTGACTCTGAGGCGAGGTTTTACATTAAAGTTTTATCCGCTGCCATTGTTTATAAGGGGAGTCGATTCCTGTCTCGCAGCAGCGACTATTCCCATCACAACACTGTTTTTCATACTGATAATTCTTGGCACCTTCAAACTGGCTCATCAGTTTAGATGACGCCTTGATGTAATGAACTTCAATGGCAGCGTTTTCTCCCCTCACCGCTAGTAAATTGCCTTTTGCCTCAATGAAAATACCACTTATTTATTTTATGTATCATATTTTATAGAGCTCTGGTGGCTGACGTCACGCAATCTCATCATCGCACTCAACACTGGGAATCAAAACAATGCCATTCAGGGGTGGGAATCACACGGTACGTCATCATATGATATGCATTACATGGTCCACGATACCAATAATGTGACGATACAAGGTTTGTGTTAAAATCGATGTATTGCAAAACAATCATATAGCGATACATCACGATATCTGTCTCACTGATGAAACGTTAAAAGCGCAGAGCATCTCTTAACGTAGCTTTCTTCACCATTATCCCGCCGTAAACTCCCTCTTCTTCTTCAGCCAGGTAACTTCCACCCAAGTTTCCCTCATTCATGTGAGCAGCGCCACCGTGAGGAGACATCAAGTAGCGACTGTTTACTCCAGTGTCTTCATTTATGAATTAAAAAAATAGATATTTGCTCTGGCGTTTCGATTATCGATACGATGCATCACCAAATCCATATTTTTGAGGTTAGATCTTATCTTATCTTATGGTCAGATAAGATACTGCCGGTCTGGGAATGTTTCCATAATTGTTGAAAGCACCAGGGGGCAGTATAAGTGTCGGACATATTCAGTCTATCAGCGCCTGCGATGTATTGCTCAATCTCCATGGACTTAAAGTGCACAGCGGACTTGGACGGCTTAAAACTGTCTCTATCGCCGTTCACTTTTCCTCCTGCCAACATGGCGGTGTAAACAAACTGAGTCCCATGACGTCTGGAGCTCTGTTGCATCCAGTCTTTCCAAAGTGTTAAGGCTTCCACTCATTAGAAGTGAGTGGAAAAGTGAGAAGAAATCTGGCAACAGGTTTTTATTCCCCATGACCCCGAGCAGGATAAGCAGGTGTAGAAAAATAAATGGATGGCTTATCCAGGCAAATTCCCCCCAAGAGAACAGTGGGTGTCAAGTAGGATTATAGAGTTTAGTGTTGTAGATAATGCAAATGTGCCCCTGACACAGTTTTAGAGATTAAATTATGATTTAAATTTAAACTTAATACTTAAAATAACCCGCTTGGGCGTGTGGGTGAGACGAAAGAAGACGTAGCGAGGGCTTTCAGTTCAGCACATGACATTTGCACAAACGTGACACAACGTCGCTCTCGGAAAAAAAAGGACATTTTTCATCTCGGAGCAACATTAAGGAGAACATAAAGTGGCGGAACATTGATGTTTTAACGAACTATTATAAATAATAAATGTCTTGTGGACCCTTTGCCAGTGAAACAGAAACATGCAAACACACTCAAGAGTGCATATTTAAACACACACACACACACACAAACACATAAGCAGATTTCGCTGATCTCTTGGGACAGTCAATTTCATTCAATCATCTAATCAGAGCAGGGCCTTTGCTTAATGGCCGCGATGCCATAAAACAGTCCAAAGATGAATCATTAACCAGCCCGAACGTGAAAATGTCAAATTAATTTTAGACGTGGGATATTTGTCTTTGTCTCCCACGGAACCTTCACCACTTATATTAGAGAGACGTTGATGAACCGCCATAATAATTGTCATCAGTAATTTCAACAGGTACCATAAGAATATATATTAATTAACCAGCAACGTCTGTTCCCTTTCATTTGTGTGTCATTGCTCTGGACCTCACACCTGTGTAGTTGCAACTCATACCAGCAGAGGGCACGCGACGACCAAAGCGCTAACGTGATTAGCAGCAGAAGTGGCGCAAACAGGTTGTGTATGTGACTGAAAACCTAAAAGAAGCACCCGCAAAAAACGTTCACAAGTGAATTCTGCCGCTCAGCAATTTGACGGCTCCTTGGCCCCGCCCACCCCTGAGCTGCTGCTGTATAAATGATTAAATAATTAAAAAGTCGATATCATTAACTGTATAAACTTGTAACCTGATACAGTTGTTGTGTATCTGCTCCTGGTCTCTCTCTCTCTCGTCTGTCTCTACCTCATCTCCCTCTTGTCCTTTCTCTCCCCCCTTTCTGTCCCCCACCTCCCCGCTGTCCCCCATTTTTCCTTTCACCCCAACCGGTCGAGGCAGATGACCGCACATCTCTGAGCCTGGTTCTGTCAGAGGTTTCTTCTTCTGTTAAGAGGGAGTTTTTTCTCTCCACTGCCCCCTAGTGTTTGCTCATTGTGTGAACTGTTGGGGTTCTCTGCTCTCCTTGATGTTGTCTATGTAACGGTGCCTTGAGATAATGTATGTTATAATTTGGCACTATACAAATAAATTGAATTGAATTGAAATTGAATTGAATTCCACACTGCATCTTCAACGACAGCTTTTAACAGCTTTATGCCACTGATAAACAATGTTTAATATTCAACCAAAACTAACTATTAACTTACTCATCTTGATCTTTGGATCCCCAAATAAATGGGTCTATGTGTTTCAAATAACTTGCCTGAGAGGAAATTAGGTTTTAACTGATTTACTAATTTATCTAAAAAAAAATCTAACAATTCTTCTTAAAATTGCGATGTAATGTTGTGATTTAGGTAGGATAGGATAGTATCCTAGCGATAGTAGATAGCGTAGGATTTGAAGGAACAATGAATCTTTCAAATCTAAATTTTAAAACAATGCCATTAGCTGATTGCAAAGGCTGCTGAAATTTAACTGTATTATTGATTGGGTCTTTAAATTCTCAACCTTGCTTTTGAATATTGTAATTAAAGGTCCATTGTGTCAAATTTAGGGGGATGTACCACCAGACACTGATTGCAATACTTGTTTTGTTTTCATGACCTTAACTTGAGTCCTTGATGTTACACACTCTCATTGTCCGCCACTGGAATTCCCTTGGTTGCAAAATGCAACTTGACCCCTAGATGCCACTAAATCCTACACACTGGCCTTTTTGTAATGCTTCGATGGTGCCACCTGGTGGCGGAAAATCACATTTTGAGTTGAAACTGACTGAAAGAGACTACATTGCAAATCAAATTGTCTTCACAAATCGATATTACTTTATTTATAATTTTATTTATAAATCATTCAGCTTGGACTTAATCTACTCATAATCGGTTGATTCTTTTTTTAATCAATGGAGTGGTTGTTTGATCATTGTTTTCCCAGCCAGATATTCTTAAATGTCAGATTTTGTCCACAAATGAAAAAAACACTCACTTTTAATGAAGATATTCTGCTGAACACTCAAGGAGCTCATTTTACTTATTAAAAAACCCACTTAAACATACTGACAATTAATTTAGTATTCGATGAATAATGGATTGATTGATTGATAGACGCTGTGTAAACAGGATATGAGGGGTTGATTTAGGGACGAAACAGTGTCTGAACCTCCCCGACTTCCTCATCACCTCTGAATCTGAGCTCCATCCCTCCCACCCTCCAGGTGACGGTGACGTGACTGACGGATGGCATCTGACTTGAACATCGCTCAGAACAGTCGCTCTTCCTTGCATTAGACAGGTAAAACACACACACACACACACACACACACAAACCCAAACATGTGATTTATGGTGGCTGTCCATGCACTGATGCAGCCTCCGCCTCTCGCCATCACTCACAGTCACACAGCGATGCTCACACTTCATGTGAGTCTCACACCAACGTGTGCATCATTCATGCTCGGCTTGAACATTGCTCTCACATGCGTGTCGATCTCCGTCGTGTTCCTCTTGTTAATGCAACATTATCTCCAGAGACAGACTCTTGCAGAACTAGACCCCCCTTCCATCTGCACCCCCTGCCCTTTCTGTCACATGTCACCCTCTTTCCTGTTCCCTTCACTTTCTCTCTTTTCTTTTTTCCTTCCCAACATCCACAACAAAAACATGCACGGACAACAATGAGAAAGCAGAGGAAGTCGTATACGCACGCTGACAATCCTCTCCGAGGTGCCCCCTCTGGAGATGGTGGTCCCGTTGAGTCCCACCAGAGAGGGCAGAGTCTGGGACATCCAGTTGGTCACCATGGCCATGGTGCTGAGCACCGCCCCAATCTTAAGCATAGGAACACTCATGTTTGCTTCCAGTGGGGGCGCCGATGAGAACGGCTCCTACACAGCCAGCCCCGCTCTGCCCTGTCCTGCCCTGGACCTGGACCTCGGCTCCACTTAAACCCCCACTCTGCTCCAGTCAGCCTCTGCCTGATTAGCAGCAGATTGCCTGGAGCTGGTAGAGCACACTCACTCACTCACTCACTCACTCACTCACTCGCACACATATACACGCACACACTCGCCAGTGGCTCAATCAAAGGGGCAGCCTGAGACTGGTTAAAGGAGAGCAGCTCCCATCCAACAGCATCACGCTGGAATCTTCCTTCTCAGAGAGACTGACTACCTCAGCCTCACCCTCTTCCTCACTCCCTCTCTCTCTCTCACACACACTCTCAATCCAGCGCTCTCCCTCCCTCACTCTACCCTTATCTTCCTCTCTCTCTCTCTCTCACTCTCCCCCTCTTCCTCAAGATGCAGCGCTGCGCATTGGCTGCCTCTGCGTCTCATCCCCTCCCTCCGTCAGCCTCTGCTCTGTTCCTTCCAGCCTTGTTATGCATGTATCCATCCTTACCCCACACACACACACACACTCTTTTTCTGACATTTGGTTATTCTTTTATGACTCATATATCAATGTGTGTGCGTGTGTGATGCGATTAGAGAGTCTGTGCTCTGTGTGTGTGTGACTGTCTGTGACATGTGTGCTGTGCTGTCCGGTGCGTGTTACAGCAGAAGTGGACGGAGGTAAAAGGATATGGATAAAAGGTTCCACGGTGGACAGAGACAGACAGACAGACAGACAGAGAGACAGACAGAGAGAGGGTTCCCCTGCATGGCTGCCTTTGACAACTCAACCAACTTCCAATCTATCTAAAAACCTATCTAAAAACAACCTGTTGCATGCGCTCCAAGAGAATCTCACTCACTCCATTCTGCCTGAGGCCATTTTATCACCCTTCCCTCTCACCACGTCTTCGTGACTCATTAGGGGTGGGACTTCAGTCGCCGATATGACACTTTGTGCCTCATTTGAGATTGAGTTTGAGTCTGGAGAGGTTGTCGTCACCTCCCCATCCTCCCACCTCCAGATGAAAATGCCTCCGTCCGTACAGCCGATCAGATAATTGATCTAGGTGACATATGTGCAGCGCGATGGAAAACGATGGCAACCCGGCGTGCTTGTTGTGGTTTTCTAGGAGCGATGGCTATCGAGTATAATGGCATCAAATGACTTTTGCTCTGTGGAACAAGTCACCTGAAATACTACTAGAAATATTTGTTATTCCCGCCTCTAGAGATATCTATATCGGTAAATACTTGAGGCTGTGACACGAGTGTTGGTATCGGACATAGATAAGTGATATCGAAGCATCCCTAGTTTTGTGTTTAATGAAAACACATACTAATAAAAAGCAGATAGGGTTAAGGTTAACTGGGGTTAACCCTCGCTCTCCCACACCAAACCCCATGGAGAAAACCAGCATTTTTAATCGTGTGGGGACACAGGAGTTGCTGGTCAGCTGCTGACTCATTGGGTTTGTTTGTTTCACGTAACTGAACATGAACTAACGATTTCGGCCACTGAAGTGACAACATAGCACGTCTGAACTGACTGATGGAGGCGGCAGTGGATCAACAAGTCGTGTGCGCTGTGATGTGAAAATCACTGATTTTCTGTATGGACTTTGGTGTGGAAGAGCAAAAGTGATATGTGTATATAAATATTAGACATTGTAGACTTAAGCAGGGATTTCAAGCAGCCAGGGATTAAGAGAGCGAGCGTTCCTGTTCTATAATACCTCCCCCCATCCCTTTAAAGCATGTTCTTTATAGAAAAGTGTTTACAAGCTGTATGCTTTCACCATTCTTGTATCTGCCAGTGTCAGATATACCAATCATTGTGATGCCTATTTCAGTGTCATCTCACTTCACAGACAATCCCGGAGCCCCTGATTTGAGCCGATTTCATGGCCGACATCAGACGTGCTCTGAAGTTGGGATTCGGACGGCAGCTCTTTATTTTTTTTTTTTTCCCCCTTCCATCCCAAATCATAGCAGTCTGAGTTTGTCACTCAGCAGAAATGGGTCGGGGGTTGAATCTGACATGAATCGAAAAAAGGAGGGTGTTTCAATATTTTATCCTGGAGTTTGAAGCCTTTTCTTTTCTTTCTCTCTTTTTCTTTTTTTTTTTTTGCAGCAGCAGTTTCCACGGAGACACTGTCCAGCAGCTGCAGTGTCATTTTATGCCCTAAACAGCCTGAGCGTGCTTAATGATGATAGAATGACCTGCTCAAACAAAACGGCCAGGTCATCTCCCTCTCTAGCTTCCTGCTCTGCTGACTTATTCATTTTGTCAGCCATATAATTCCCCCCCCCTCACACTGGGTGAGTGAAATGGTCTGTGTGTGTGTGTGTGTGGGCGCTGTGAAGTGATATGGGAGGAGACGGCTTCTTGAGCCTCATCCAAAAAGTGCCAGCCCTCCTCAGCTCACCTGCTCAGTCTCCTCTTGTGTTTTGCCTCCTCTATTTGTGCAGCAACACTGGCCCCATGTGGCCAACAGTGGGACTGCTTTGCCAAGCAGTAAATGCACGACAGTTCATTATTATTATTAAAAAACAGCATAGACACGTAAAGAAAATGGAATGTTGAAAAGAAAAAAAACATCAGTAATAGCCCCAAAAGGAATAAGGGGGTAAATAAAACTGACTGCAACCAGATACAAAACAAAACAGTACAGTTTTAGAACATGACTGATTGAACTAGGTCCAAAAAAAGTGTGTTTTCATAATCGATTCATTTTGTCATTGTTTTTCCAAATTATAAACGAGTTGTTTGGTCCATAACATGTTGGAAAATGTCGATTGGTGCTTCCAAAAATCTCAAAATGATGATGTTTTACCTAAATGATGATGTTTTACTTAAATGAAAATGATTCGCTTTTAATGATTTCTTTAGTCTACGGAGCAAAAAAAACAGTAATTACTCACATTAAAAAAAGCCACAATTCAGTTATTCAAAACGCAAACTGATTCATAAATGATCAGAATAGCTGCCAGTGAAATTAGTAATCAATAATTAATCGATTGATTGTTGCATTCATTTCTAAAAACCTTTATTTTTTTCTGTTATTTTTGAGGTAAAAACACATTTTTTCAAACTGTAATAGATTCATCTGACGTTAAACCTTATTGCGTAATAGAACCATCTCAATTCATATCAGTGATGGAGTCTGCTTACATGGAGGGGGGCGGGGGCACGGTGTCTAACAGGGGATTAATTGCAGTGGCATATGTGCAAACACACTGCTCGTGTTTGTGTCAATGTCCAGGGACATGCCAGACGCAGCCCAGTGCCAAGTTAATACATCATCCATATCATCTAATTACTGCGATGTGACATTTATCTCGATAGCTGCTGAGTGTAACTGCTAAACACGTGGTTAATCAATATAATGTGCATGTAAATAAATTGATCAGTCCATTAGTTTTATTCTCAGGGTCACAGGGGGAACCGGAGCCAAGGCCGGCTGACGTACGGCGGATGTTCATAACGAAATGATGTTGATAAATCTCATTGTTGTGTTGACGTTTACGTTCGACTTAACTGTCACATAAGTAAAGAAACGCCGTCGTGTTTATGATGCCACGCGGCACGCGCGCCATGGTGCCACCAGGATGCAGTTGCGGTCTCGTTTCACAGGGGGGCAGCAGAGGTTCAAGCATGGATATGCTGTAAAATTGCACTAGGCACATGAACTAGAGCAGGAATTAGTGGATGCACGTTCAAACAGGGGAGGAGAAAACTAATTCACACTTCCATTTCCGGCAGATTACACTCTAATATGCTTTTCTCGAGCCTCATTCCCAACTTTAGAGCATTTGAACAAAAACACAGGAAGAGGAAGCGTGTTCTCTCATGTGTCTGCTTTGGCCATTAGTGCCTCCTGAGAGTGATTTTATTTACTTGTCTGTAAATAACGTGATGATTTACAGCCTCAGTACATCTGTAATTCTCTCCTTCCACACAATGAAGCTCCTCTAATCCTCCTCCGAGGACGTCAGCGTCTCGTCTAAGCTTTTTATCCGAATTGAAAGAAAGACGGAGCAAAAAAAAAAAAAAAAGCTGCTTTTACTTATGATTCAACGTCTCGCGCTGAGGTTCTGTAAGACCTCAGATGTGTCTCGGATAATAGTCTGGATACTTTTGAAACCATAATTAAGATTTGATGTATTTTTGTCTCTCTCTGTTCTCATGTTTATATAAAGAGGAAAACTGGAGTTACATGTCTGGGTAAAAAATAAAATCCCTCTGTGATGCTCACTGATGAACCATCTTCAATACTATAATTGTAGAAAGAGGTAGACCGAGTGGCCGATAGTTGCCATTTTTAATAATTGTCACTGGTCAATTATTATGTATTAATCGGCCAATTATAACTAATTACACACTTTTGCTTCAAAAAACTTGATAAATAAATTTAATACTTAGTTTATACATTATTTTTAGTGAAAATACTGAACATAACACAGTGCAAACATAAAATGCAGATTGGGGAAAGAGACGATTAATGTTTTGTTATCATTTAACACAGGGGTGTCAAACTCATTTTTGTTCAGGGGCCACATACAGCACAATTTGTTCTCAAGGGGGCTGGACCAGTAAAAATAGTAAAATAATAGAATAATAACCTATGAACAACAAGAACCCCTTTGTTTTTTCTCCTTTGTTTTACATTTAATGAAGGATCATTTTACAAAACATGAAATTTCTTGAGAAATATAAGTACAATTTCAACAATATCAGGCCTAAATTTACTATTTACACATCACACTGGATCTATAAAAGCACTAACATTTAGTCACGGGTATCTGGAGCGTTTGACATTACGTTTAGATTAAATTTTAGTGTGAAATTTTAACAAATTCATCCTGTGGGCCGGATTGGACCCTCTGGTGGGCCGGTTCTGGCCCCCGGGCCGTATGTTTGACACCCCTGATTTAACAGTTACATTTTGAATTATCGGCCGGCGTCTTTTCCCTGATTTTCTAAAAACTGATATTGCTCTCATTAAAGAGCGCAGTCGAGACGTGTCTGATGAAAACTTCACTGTAAGTGGAGCAAAAACTTCCTACACATTTTTACTAAGTTTCCTCTGGTTTCAAGTGTTTAATAGTGAATCACATTTGTGAAAACCTTATTTCAAAACCACTTCTTTGGCTCCCATACCGACAATATAACCTTGAATTCCTACAGACACCAATATCAATCTGATAAGTTCTTTTAAACAGCTCAGCTGTGAGAGAGACATTTTTCAAAAAGCCCAAAACCAAACATTAAACTTTCATCCAGGAGTATAGGTTCTTCAAATGTAAGGTTTCCTAACATCCACATCTTATTTGTGGTCAATCGTCAAAACATTCCTGATCCATTAAAGACTTCTCCTTAAACCAGCTGTTATATCAACACCTGACTGCACAAACGACACCTCCCACATCAAATTCAAGCACTTTACAAGGACTTTCCAGGACCAATTCCCTCAAAAGGGTTCTAACAAGGACAACCGCTTCATCCATGGCGTCCACTTGTATTGATTTGCAGCTTATCATTTCCATAATCGATTCATCTGTGGATCAGTGTTTGTCTAACCTGGAAATCATGATGTTCTCAAATGTCTTGTTTTGTCCACAAACCAAAATGATTCAGTTTTAATGATTTCTTTGTTTTATGGATCACAGAAACTAGAAAATATTTACGTTTAAGAAGCTGTAAATAAAATAAAATAAAATAAAATTGCTTGATTTTACATCAAGCAAAAATGCTGTCCTGTCGCCTGAATCTCAGGTTTTGAGTTCTCACGTTACACGAACGACCTGACGTCCTCGTTGTAATAACCATTAGTCAGCGGATCTGAAGCAGCCTCTGCCCAAAATGAATATTCAAGTCCCTTTTACATTTCCAGCAATATCTTATGTAGTTTTTAGGAGTTCATATCGCAATCTCTTTGACCAAATTAGACGAATGAAACTTTAATTCCCCGCCTATTTCTACTGAAGGGACCTCACAGATCGTTTTAAAGAAAGTTACTTTAAGATAAGTCGTGCAGCAAATTCTAAAAGAGAATCCTTTATGTCTTTATAGATAACAGAAAAGTGGGAAGGAAATCTGTATTCTGTCGTGATCATGTTATTTTCCCCCATTAAGTCTTGACCTGGTCCTGGTCTACCGGCTCCAACGCAGCCGAAGCCACAGAAGCTCCGTCCGAAAACATCACCTCGCATTTTCCCCTCAAAGAGGTTCTTCACCTTCGTATCATTATCCTCCATTGCGACGTATCATTTATCCATTATTCATAACATCGGGTGTTTGCTCGAGATGAATAGCGCCCGCGGCGCGCTCGTGAACTATTCTTCTCAAACTTTGCATTCCTCTCACGGAGTGCTGGGGAGGGTCAGATGGCGTCTTCTGAAAAGTGATGGACCAAATAAAGGATGGGAATAATGAGTGTGACGAGGACAATCTGCCACACCTCAAAGAAACCCGGGCCGCGCCAATCAACTGTCTAATCACAGAGTCTGTCGGCAGAACAAGCGTTCATTAAATATTAGCAAGAGGGGGGAAGTCGGCCGTTTAACCTGCATTAGTTTAATCCTTTCTGATTAATTTTCAAAGCCATTCCTCATCATTTCACCTCTAATAATTGGCCAGCTCCATTTTCTCCGCCACTCTGCTGTGTCATTATCGCCACTTCTCCGCCTGCTCGCCTTTGTTCTCCTTCTGGGGTGAGTTTTTATTCAGCTTATAACCGTCGTCCTCGCTCTTCCCCGTGTTTGTCTCTCCGAGTGTGTCGTTCAGTCGCGGGGTTCGTATCTTTCCCAAAGTCAAATTCAAGCACTTTCAAGGTCCATTTTCGCACGTGCTTCACCAGCACCTTAAATCAACATGAATATATGCTGTGCATACCCAAAACACTCTTTTTATTGCATAAAAGAGATGTTTTTTATGTGCTATAAACCACCAGAATTGTCACAGTGTATGAGAGTTTTCATTTAGACTTAGTTTTTGTATTTGTCCGTTTAACAAGCCAAGTCATAATTAGTTGTGACAGAATTATTTCAAGTTCTCCGTAGCACTTGGACTTTTCATACCTCAACATTTGTGCATCTTCAAGGATTTCCAAGCACCTGTGCAAACCCCTGCAGTTAAATACTGATCTTATAGCAAACGATGCTGCTGACGCGTGCATTCACACCATAGAGCTGCACTGTTATATAATGAAAATAATCCAAATCACGAGATGACCGAGTGCCATATCTACAGTAAATGGGACAAGAATTCTGTCAAACTTTTTTGTCTCACTTCACCAGCTCAATGTTGCTCTTCCCTCCCTCTGTCCGTCTGTCTGTCTGTCTGTCTGTTACACACTGCTCCACTGTGCCAGTTTCAACAATATCACAACTGCAAAACATGTGAAATTAATCGTGCAGTGGTACAGCAGGCTGTCTCCCAACACAGGAGGTCAAGGGTTTGATCCCCTGCTCCCCTTGACAACATTTTGTTTTGTCTCTGGCCAAGATAAACACTTCGATTGTTGGAATTCAGTGAAATACCATCACAAATAAGGTTACTGTAATATCATGATGGAATATTGTGATATAATTCCGAGAGAATTCCTCTCCTCCCTACGGATTAGTTTCTTTTTTCTCCCCAAAAACTTGGACCCTAAGACGCCCAGTGGCCTCCAGGTCCTTTGACTTTCAGACCCCCTGATTTAAAGCTCCACACAGACACACAAAGGGCATTTTTCATCAATTCCAACAGTGCAAATGTCCAACAAACCTGCAGAAATGGCAGCAGCATTCCTGCACGCCCATGGATGGCAGTAGAGTGCTGCAAAACCCCGAGGCCACAAGGACAGGCTCTAAGTGAGATAACAATACTTGAGGGGCAGAGAGGCACCGAGCACCATAGTAGGCACGTTCTCACTGTGCACAAACACACAGCTGGCTACAAATTCACAGCTGAAACACAGGGGCAAATTACACCTCAGCTAATTACACAGACCTCCTTCATGATGATGCAGAGCTGTTAGGACTGAGGCCGCACACACACACACACACACACACACACACTTTGAGCTCAGGAAGAAGCTGGAATCAGGAACACTGGCTATTTTTCTGAGTCATAATTGATTAATTAGATGATGGACATGCAGGCCCACTGCCTTCTAAACATATCAAGATCAAAATCAGCTTAAACAAAGCATGACCTCATTTCCATAGCAACTATTTAAACAGCATAAATAGGCTGCTACCTCAGGGTTCACACACACACACACACACACAGTGGTGTGCTCTCAAACATGGAGAGTTTAATCTATTAACAGCTCCTGTGGGCCTTTGATTAAGGAAATTCATCTGGGTTTTGCGTTTTATTGTAGTGACTGAGACCACAAGAGGACTATAGGATACACACACACACACACACACACACACACACACACATCGACCTGTGCATGCATAAAATACAGTGAGTTCCTTCTCTCAAGTTGAAAATGATCAATAATTCAAGCGGTGAGCGCTGACCGCAAATGAAGTAGCACCTCCGTCGCTCTCGGACCAAAGAGATGATTGGCAGTGTATGGTTCGAGCTTTGACACGATTTATAGAACGAAGCTCGGATGAAATCCTCACACGGGGGGCGGAGTCGGTGACGTGACAGGTGGGACAGGTGGGAATCGCGGGGCTGCCTCGTTCCTCAGCACACGATAACATCATGACACAGATTGAGGTTCTGCAATGATCATTACATGGCAAGACAATCATGTGAAGTGAAGGATGTCAAATGACCGTATAAAGGTGACCCCATTCACCAGTAATCCCATAAGTATGCAATTCTTCAGTTAAATTACTTTTAAATATTTATATATATATATATATATATATATATATATTACTTTATTCCAGCAGCTATCACTAATCTGGAGTGTTTGCTCATTGACGTGTGTCTCACAGAATTATGTATCACTAACAGTTTTCATGCTACATTTTGTGCCCAAAAAATGTATTCTATTAAGTCATAAAATAACTATAATGTTCCATCATTGATTTAGGAATTATGTGTTAAATAAAAACGATCCGGCCAGTTTGTTTTGGGCTGTTGAGCCTCCTCCACTTCAACAACTTCATTACCAGAAAAAGTTAGTGGAACACAGCGAGCTGCAGCCTCATGTTATGTAACCTAAAAGGCCTCTCTACCCTTTTCAAAAATGTCTTGCTCTTGCAGGTAATTGCACTGAAACTGTACACTGTCCATTACTTTGATTTGGACACTAATGGCCACAGTTTCGCATATATTCCCTTTAAAGTGCTCATTCCTGTGATGAGAAGAACATGGGATGAAAAGCTGTAGAAGTGACACTGATGACAATATATCACTGTATTGATATTTTGTCCCTCCCCTATTTACAAGATTAAGGACTAAAACGTCCTCCCAAAGACAATGTGATAATGTCTCTCTCTAATGTCACGCGTCCATTTCTGTGTTTACATGGATTTGTTTGTGCGTTTGAGTGCTTCTCCGCCTTTGTGTCCACTCGCATGAGCACCGCTTTCTCTCCACTGAGCCGTGAAATGTCCACAACACTCTCTAATGGTGGCTGCAGACGCTGGTGTGCGACACACACGGAACATACAGTACTGCGGTCGCTGACCGTACGACGCAGAGGAGGGGATCAAACCCAGTGACGCCGCCCGGGGCTCATTGAGCAATGCTGCTTAACTACAATCATGGCGGTTAACAGGTGAGGATCCATCCCTGCAGTGGTAATGCACGACGAAGGAAATCAATACAGTAAGTGTGTCGACCTGCCGTTATCGACTGTAACACCTACAAAGCCCTGCGGTGGGTCCATGCATTGCATAACCTCCTCTAATCAAACCACACTGGACTGGACGCAGCAAAACACATTCATTCACACATAAAATGGCTGCACCAGGCATCGTCCCCTGTGAAGTGAAATGGTTTAAAAAATACTATAAGACATATGTTGTGTTAAGATTTTAAGCCCTCACAGCGTGTCAATTGTTTTTAACCCATGCAAAATATAGTGACAACACAACCAAATATTACTCGCGACAAACAAGTACTCCCAAAAACGACCGAATACTAGCAACAAAACCAACTAAACAACCAAATACCCGCAACACAACCAAGTACTAGCAACAAAACCAAATACTCGTGACAAACAAGTACTCACAACAAGACCGAATACTAGCAACACAACCAAATACTAGCAAAAATAAGTACTAGCTACAAAACCAAATACTCGCGACAAACAAGTACTCACAACAAGACCGAATACTTGCAACACAACCAAATACTAGCAAAAATAAGTACTAGCTACAAAACCAAATACTTGCAACAAATAAGTACTCACCAAATGCATAATACTAGTAACACAACCAAGTACTACCAACAAAACCAAATACTTGCAACAAACAAGTACTCCCAACATGACCGAATACTAGCAACAAAATCAACTACTAGCTACAAAACCAAATACTCACAATTAACAAGTATTCACAACATGACCAAATACTCGCAACAAACAAGTACTCACAACAAGACCGAATACTTGCAACACAACCAAATACTAGCAAAATAAGTATGAGCTACAAAACCACATACTAGTAACATTACCAAGTACTCACCAAACACATAATACTAGTAACCCAACCAAGTACCAGCAACAAAACCAAATACTCACAACAAACAAGTACTCACAACACAAACAAATACTAGCAACAAAACCAAGTGCTAGAAACAAAACCAAATACTAGCAACAAAATCAAGTACCACAAACAAAACCAAATACTCACAACAAATAATTACTCACAACAAGAGCGAATACTCACAACACAAATACAAGTACTAGCTACAAAACAAAATACTAGCAACAAAACCAAGTTCTCACAACAAACAAGTACTCACAACACAACCAAGTGCTAGCAACAAAACCAAACATTAGCAACACAGTCAGACACTCACAACACAAGGTTTTTTTATTCATAACACAACCACATGCTGTCAAATTGCTGAAGCTGACTTCTCCATCTGCACATGTTGGTGTGTTGGATTTGTAACAACCAGAAAACACGTCTTCATTAAAAGTGACTTTAAGCAAGATGGACATTTTCAGAGGTCTTTACTGTAATTTCACTTAACCTGCCATTTTAAAGGTGCACACATATCCTCTCAAGACTTCCAAGTTTAGTCCATTTCTTATTCTCAGAAGCTTCATGGAAATTTTATTCATAGTAGAATCGATTGCGTCTGATTGCTCCCTTGATTTCAATCTCAAAAGTCCATTATTATTTGTATTTTTCTTTTCTTTTTTTTCTTTTTATGAACGACGCTTGCATAGTTGAATATCACAGAGCTCAATCTGGGACAGGCAGGGCGTCCACTTATCACTGAGGATTGCAGAGGGAAAAAAAGCCTTGATCAATGCAACACACAAGAACTACATGCAGCAATCAGCTGCCATGCATTCTGCAGCTCAGCATGGCTCCATCCACTGTTCAGCACTGACTCCTGCCAACAGCACTGAATATGTCTCTGCGCAGCACTTCCTCTGGTAAATGTACCCAGCAGAATTACTCACACGCCCAACTCCTACACACACACGTTCACACAGATACACAGAACTACTACTTCCTGTTATCTAATGTCCCACAAGACCGTGCCCTTTCTGGATCCAGCTGCACAAATTCTGACCTTTCCCCCACCCAGCTAATCAAACGTTCTCTCTGTTGTGTAAAAAAAAAAGAAAAAGTATTCCTGCTAATGGAGTAATCTCCAGCCCAACAGAAGGAAAGGTAGCCAAGGTTAATAGAAAGCCTGCTGATTAAGACTTGTCCCCCCCATGGCCATCAGCCTCTTTAAAATGTCCTTCATTTAACTTGTAAAACTGCTCTTACCACCATCGAGTAGAGCTTTGTTTGTTGACGTTAATCAGCATAGATAACTCATGATACCCTATGGCCCACGATAATTATAAACTGGCAATACAGTGTGTGATTCTGCGAAAATCTATAATTGTAAGACAATCAGGTAGCAAAACTAAACGATATTTGACCAACTGAAGGATACAAAATGACCCCTGAAAAAGGTCAGATGCACCATCTGCCATCATCTCATTGTCAACCTCTATAGCCAGTTGAGGTTGCTGTAAGCTTCTACAGTTCAATTGCTTGAAACTTCGCATTATAACAGTGGGGGAAGTCAGGAACATGAACCTTTTTTTTTTGTCTATATTAAGAATTTCCATCCACTATCTTCCAATTTAGGGTTGCGCGAGGGTGCTGGTGCCAATCCCAGCTGACATAGGGTGAAAGCCCTGGACAGGTCACCAGTCCATCACAGAGCCACATAGAGACAAACAACTCACACTCACAAACATGGTCAATTTAGAGGGTCCAATTTGCCTAAACCCCAAATCTGCGTGTTTTTGTGTGGGAGGAAACCGGAGAACCAGGAGAACCAGGAGAACCAGGAGTGCTAACCTCTACACCAACCGTGTGGCCCATATAAAGGATTTGTGTTCAGGAATATTTTACAGTGTGAAATTACAGATATCATTATTGAAGTTAGACCTGACATTTGCCTCAATTTTCTAAATATTGTCAGAAGTTTTGGAATTGCTCACTCTCCCACACCAAAAGTCCAAAAAGAAAATGATCATTATTATTAAATTATCTGCCTCTTTTTGGTAAGTTTGTGTCACTTGGGTAAATCTAGATGAGAGATTTCTGACAACAACGTGACAAGATAACACATGGAGGCAGCAGTGGACCAGTAACTGTGAGCCAAAATGTAAAAATCACTGCTTTTTCTCTATTTACTTTGCGAGTAAGCGGCTTACAAACATCAATTTCCAGCCGGATAAGGCTGTGTCACGGTGAGATAATGCAGATAAACTTATTCTTAAAATATCAAAATCCCGATGATAACTCGTCCTAATCTCTGAGAAATGTCAACTTGCGTTTTTTCCTCAGCATCAAAGTTTTAGACGCTTTAGATAAAACATTTCTAACATTTCCAAATTTTGATTTCTTTGTAAGTGTCTGTATAAAATGTTGTGCTGCTGGACTTCGGAGTCGTCTTGCTGTTGTAGAACTATTCTGGAAAAGTGCTTTGTGTCGATAATGACGTATTCATTTATACCTGCAGTGGGGCTGAGAGTCGATCTTGTCAGGTAACTGCAGAGACTCCAATTCATTTCAATCCGAGTCTAACTTAACATACTGTATGTCTCCCATGAAGGAAGGAAGGCAAGAATAACAGGCCAGACAAAACTCTTCTAAAAGAAATGGGGATTTGGAGAGTCACAATAAGAGACTGTAAGAAAAAACAAAAAAAGACAGAAAAAAGGAGCGCTGATGCATTCGAAACTCCCCAAGGTGATGAATTAGCATCTCGTCTGTTTTATGCCACGTTTGCAACAGTGAAGCTAACAGCACCAGAGAGGAGTGGTGAGCTCCTGCCAATTACAATCCCGTTGACTGAGAGATTGCAGCAGCCAATTGAGGGAAGAAAAAAAAAAACGGAAACCCTGTAAAGCTCCGCGCTCGACGTGGTCGGGAGCTAACAATCGCCAAAGCCCATCAGCTATGTACACTGTATTAATAATGAGGGGACAGAACCAGCCTGCAGTGCTGTGTCCAGCCTCTTTGTCAGCACTCATGCTGAAGCCTCCATTTGTATCCATGTGTCTTCAGGTCATTAACGTTCACAGAAGCTGTAACATTTAATTAGAAGGACATTATTAGTACAACACAGGCACAGTGGAGAGCGGCAGAGAAAAATCCCCAAACAGCCCCTTAATGTTGCATTTACAAGCACATGGAGTTATAAGCCAAAAGATAAAACTGGTTGGGAGAAAGGAGAAAGCGAAAATAAATAATTAGCCTGTCAACATTTGCTTTTATGTGGTTTTGCGGCACTGGTTTAAGATAATTAGTGTACTTAAATTAAGGCTGTCACTTTTGAGCTGTCACCAAAACTAAAGTTGGACTTAATACTATGAGACATGCTATTCTTTGGAAGATTTTCTGATATTTCTTTTTACTCTAACACTGTTTTTGTTGCCTGCCTGTTCTGCCTCCTCTGCAGATTTGTTTGATACTTTGCCAACTACACTGTACAACCTGAACACAACCAAGCACTAGCAATAAGAACCAAATACAACAGCAACAAAACCAAGTACTCCCAACTAAACCAAGTACTATAGCAACAAAACCAAGTACTATAGCAACTAAACCAAGTACTATAGCAACTAAACCAAGTACTATACCAACAAAACCAAGTATTATAGCAACAAAGCAACAAAATCAAGCATTATAGCAACTAAACCAAGTACTATAGCAACTAAACCAAGTACTCACAACAAAACCATGTACTCGCAACAAAACCAAATACTAGTAACACAACCATGTACTTGTGACACAACCATGTACTAGTAACACAACCGTGTACTAATAACAAAACCAAGTGCTCACAACAAAACCATTTACTATAGCAACAAAACCAAGTACTAGCAACAAATCCAAGAACTCGCTACACAACCAAGTACTAGTACACAACCAAATACTAGCAACAAATCTAAGTACTCACAACACAACCAAGAACTATAGCAACACAACCAACTACTATAGCAGATATCAGAAACACAACCAAATACGTGCAAAACCAAGTACTATCGCACAACCAAATACTAGCAACAAATGCAAGTACTTACAACACAACCAAGTACTATAGCAACAAATCCAAGTACCACAGCAACAAAACCAAGTACTAGTACACAACCAAGTACTTTATCAAATACTAGAAACAAAACGAAATACTAGCACCGCAACCACGTTCTGCTTGGATGGTTGAGGTTATGATGCACAACAGCATAACATCACTGTCTTCAAAGGCCAAGCTGCTCTCACAGCGCCCTCTGCTGGATCACAAGTTTGATGCTCTCCTCGGTTAAACACTGTATCAAAAGTGACAGCCCTAAAACAGACACGCTTGTGTTGGCCTTGAACCTTCCACTGTGAAAAAAAACCCTGCAGATAATTCCAGCCAAATAATGTGTGAAAATGAGGGGCCACTGATCTGCTCGCTGATTATTATGCCAAACAAACGACGCGGAAAAACACACACACACAATAAAAATATGCAGAATACGAGTACAGAGGGGCAGTGACGAGAGGACTTGATGTCGAATATTGTGGAGGGGTAATATTCTGTGGAGTTAGCCAAGTGTGAGATGAGAATTATTGTGAGTGGGAAGGTATTGGTGGGAGGCCCTGATGGTAACGAGTGGCCTGAGAGTCTGGAGCTTCACAACGGGGGGGCCGGCATTCGATCATGAGCCTGAATCTCTCAGCAATGGATGCAATAAGCAGGAGAGTGAATGCATCGACATGTCCTGCAAATGGTGTCGGGATGTTTGTGTGATTTGGGAGTGTGCGACTTAATGCGCGCTATAAGCGACAAGCAGCCGGTGTGTGCTTTTGTCTGCAGGACTCCAGTTGTCGACGTGTTGGTTTTTTTTTTCTTAACTCCGAGCACGTCGCAGATGGATGCTTAATGATGATATTTGTGAGAGCAGCCTGGGAGATATGATATCAGAAAGGCCATCCTTTGCATTAATATTCCAGGCAGCACACGGAGAGAATGCAAGATGATTTCCCCCCTCCCCTCCTCCTCCTCTATCCCCTCCTCCGTCCCTTAAGGAAGTGCTTCCTTTGCTAATCGTTAACACAAATATTTTCATTTGCTGTCTTTAAGACACGGTCGGCTGAGACTCCACCGCCCCGGCCCTCCTGGGACACCTCATTGTTGAGTGATTGCTGCGGGTAAAATGGTCAAGGATGCGTTCAAAGCAAGATCCAACCTCCAAGGATGGAAGATTAGAAAGACAGAAACACCCTCGAATAAAGAGCAAGGGAGGGACGTCATACTCTGTGTACATTTCCTACACCCACAGATTAAATCGCTAATTTAAATTTTAATGACACTCATACACCCACCCACCTCTGCACAACAATTAAACCAAAGGCTCATGTACAAAGGGGACTCTGCTGCAGTCCATAATACAGCTGACAATTGTCTTATTTCATCATTTACGCTCTCCGTTTCCCCCGCGGACGATAGCCACGTTATATCCTGCCTCTCACAGTGTAAATGCCCTTCAAAGTGCGTAATAGCATGCACAGGTACAACGGCTCTGTTGCCAGTCTGTGCACATTCTCACATTTGACGACCGCGTTCGCGTCCATTTGGTCCGGAGCGGCACAGATTTTAACCGCGCCCGTATCGATCCTGGAGCGTGCCAAGTGCAGAAATGCTCCGTGACAAGTGAGAAGTGCTCGTGTGTGAGGCTCTCTGCATGAGCATGCTGCATGCTGCTGCTCTCACTGAGAGGAGTAAAAGATGAGAGCTGGGCCTGAGAGGGCTACAAGCCCGGGGCACCACAGCTTAAAGAGAGAGACGGAGAGAGACCTCTCCTGAATACCTATTCATCACACCACCGTTAATCTGGCTGAAGAACTCAACTCTGCTGCTCAAAAAGCCCAGAATTACTGAATCAGATGCCACAAAAGCTTCTTCGCTTCTCTCTCTCTCTCTTTCGTCTTATTAAATATATAACGGTTTAAATACGAATAAATATGATCAGCAAAACAGCTTGTGCTTGGTTCTCAAACTGTGGTACAAGAGCAAAAATACTGTTCTACTGTATATACCAGGGTATGTGATCAGATTAGAGTGTGCAATAAAACAATAAGCAAAAAAATTATATTATAATATATTTTATAAAATTATAATAACTAGAGTCCCCTCAAGTTTGAGAACCACTCCAATCCGACCGATTTTGCACCTTTCTTTTACCCTAAATATCGTGTTGCTCATCTTATTAAGAGAAAAAATTAAGTAAAAATCCTGATCACTTATGTAATGTACTTTATTTCTATAGCCCTTTTACAACAACCCACACATGCCCAAAGTGCTTTACAAAATAAAAGCGCTACAGATAAACGGCATTAAATCACATAAACCACTCATAAAACACAAACCAAAGCATGAAAATACCAATTAAAAACACAAGAATAAAAAGTAAAATAAAAGAATTGTATTTCAGTGTTTCTTAAAATGCTTCTTAAATGTAAATATTTTCTGGTTTCTTTGCTCCATATAACAGAGAATTCATTCAAACTGATTCCCTTTCGAGGTCTGGGAAACATTGATCAACATTTTCTGACTTTATGAAAGTATTTCTTAGTAGTGGCTCTAATCTCAATTCCCACTTTAATTTAAAAAAAAAAGGGTTTTATTTGAATCTGTTACTGTCAAAAATGACCGTCGTAAAAAAACTAACAGATAAGACTATTTTATGATCAACAAACAGATGGGAAACATTCACAAACACTCACCCACACATCTACACTGTTGAAATACAGCAGTCATTATTAGACCATAAACACTGAAATGTGACGGGGTTCAGCAGGAAACGTGTCACAGCTTGACTCAACAGCCATATGTCCAACAGGCCAACGCGCTGACGTTCAAACTGAGCATCAGAACGAGGAGGAGAGGTGATTTAAGTGACTCTGTTGGTCTGGAGTATTTCACAAACTGCTGATCTGCTGGGATTCTCACACACAACCGTCTCTAGATTTGATAGAAAATGGTACAAAACGACCCGTGAGAGGCGGTTCAAGGTCTGCTTCAAGATGATAGAAACTTCAGCCGTTTTAAACAAGATGGATTACACACCTTTACTGTATCAGGATCGGGGAACGCGTTTATGAAAAGTGTTCGCCGCTGTTTTTTGCACCCTGACAAAGACCTTCACGGCCAAAATGAGTAGGTGCATTATTATCATTATTGCCCTGTACGTTTCCATGTTGGAATAAACAGTTCAGTGGGGCAAGTGGCTGGCACTGTTGCCTCACAGAAAGGAGGTTGCTGGTTCGTGCCCCGTGTCTGGGCCTTTCTGTGCGTGTGTGTGTGTATGTGTGTGTAGTTTCCACCCACAAAACAATGAATTGAACACTGTAACTTGCCGACAGGTGCAAGTGTGTAAGTGAATGATTATTTGTCTCTATATGTCGGCCCAGTGATGGACTGGTGACCTGTCCAGTGTGTACCCCCCCCCTCCATTTGTCAGCTGGGATTTGCACCAGCAGCCCCACGACCCTCATGTGTAGGATAAAGTGGTAGACGATGAATGAATGAATGAATGAATGAATGAATGAATTACTGCTACAAGACACATTTTTCCTAGCTCAAACACTCTTTATACCACATATGCAGAAGACCATGACTAAATGAATCACATATTGAAGTAGATGACTCATGGTGGCCGATGACACTTTATGACCTGTGTATCTAATAAAGTGGCCGCTGAGTTTATGGATACTATTTTGTTGTTGTTGTTGTTGTTGTTGTTGTTGTTGTTGCTTGCACATAAAACATGTGCAGACTCTGATCGCGGCGAGAGCGCATCATTTTATTCTTTCATCTCGTCTTTTCATCGCCTCCATCCTGTCGTCCCGCTGCTTCCTGTGTCTCCATCAGCAACAGCGTACACGTGTCTTTTGTTTCTTCAGCCCGCTGCTGTATTGATTAAGCGATGTGGAGCTAATTAAACACAATCTGCAGTGTGTGCGTGTGAGTGTGTGTGCCAGCGAGGGGAATGAAATCATGATAGACCTCTAATAATTAGTCTCCTTTTGGTTTGAAGAAGAAATAATAACCTAGCAACACTCCCTCTCTCTGTCTGTTTGTATCTTCTTCTGTTCAAGCTCTTGCAACTTCCAATTTTTATTTTCAGCAACTCCGCTGGGCCCTGATTCAAACTCAGTCCACATCCTCTCACTTTAAACTCTGGTACTGCCCATCAACTGTGATCACCACAGCATACATCTGTCTGCAGTGTGTGTGTGTGTGTGTAATACATTCACACTGTATGAGTGGAGGTCCCATGATATGGTGTTTTTCTATGGCTGATGCTTATTGCGATCTTTCAATGCTGACAGCAGGACATGATTGCAATTTTCTTTTTGTCCTCCATTTTATCAAATATCACACATAAATTCACCCACACTCGTGATCTGTTTCTCCACTTGTAATCAACAATCTAAACGTATTTAATGGACTTACAGACATTTATTTAGTTTCTGAGTTTATGAGAAAAAGAATCCTCTGACCACTGACTCGGGTCTACCTCTAAAAAAAACAAGTGAAAACATTTTGGAAAGTATAACTGAAGTACCACAGACCGGAGATCCATACCTTGCTTCTCAAATATTGTTTTCGGAGTTTGCTGAAATGTGCTGGTAGCCATCAATATATAAAAACACAACCGACCTCAGACTGCACAGTATGAGCGGCTGGTGTTTCATTAACTGAAACTGCGTACGCTGTGCTCTGCTGCAAGCAGCGCGTCACCAAAGTAGTAACGACAACACAAACACGTGAAGTGTGTGAGTGGGAAATTCACAATTCAGCCACAGACGAAGACTTGTTTTGGGTTTGTAGCTTTAATGAGAGCTACTGTACTGGGCAATGGATTAATGGTGATACACCAGGACCCAGTTGAAAGGTCCAGTGTGTGAGATTGTGAAACTGCAGAGTGCGACAAATCCACTCACCCCTCCCTTTTCCCAAGTGTATCAGGGAACTACGGTGGCCTTCACATACCAGAAAGCATGCAAACAGTCTGGTGCTACTCTCTGGCAAGATAGCTCTCTGGCAAGCTCCTTATCTCACCACGAGGCTTATTCTACGGCTATAACAGTTTTCATGACCTTTGAGTAGAATTCCTTGCAACTAACATACACTAGTGTTTTTTACTAGTATTTATGTATTTATCAATATCTGTTATATTTCTTATCCAACCCACGTCAAAGTCAGTGCTGCACACACTGGTGCCCCTAGTGAGTCGCCTGCCAAGTGAACCATTGGACAGCTATGCGGTTAACAGACACGTCCCTTGCATTTATAGATAGATATCAAACGTGGAGCATTTTGATTTATGAAGACGAGAACAGCAGTCGGCCATTTGCATCATTTCCCCTCGAATTTTGTGTAATCCATCAAAGCCAGATCCGATTTCCTTGAGTAAATGTCATCAATGATAGAGATATGCCATCCATTCCATTTACTGACTTCAGCAAATTATCAGCAAATAAGAAGTCTATAGCTGTGACGCCCTGCTTCCAGGAGTGGAGTGTTGGCTTCCAATATCACACAATAATGTGTCTGTGTGTGTTTTGCAGACTTGAAGAAATCCCGGGGGTTTAGAATTAGGTGGTGTAATGTAATGTAAGCTGCTATTCCTTCCGCTGGAGGAGCATCTTGTTATCTCAGCTCCACTACATGCAGTTTTTGCCATCAAAGCACCTCTCTGCGTTGCTTATTGTGCTGTGCGGCTGCAGAGAGCAGCTCTTGCAGCCTGCCTGCTTGATATGCAGCAGTGTCTAGTGGCTGCCGGGCTCCCACGCCTCCCTGACTGGAGCCCTTTAAGTCTTGGCGCAGTCAGAGAGAGCCTCGCTCATCAATGGCCCCACTGAGTGACGATGACAGTGCCACACGGAAAACACATCGATTAAATGGCTCATCTTTTTATGCCATACTCCACGTCTGCCTGCACCGCATTGCTCTCATCCTTCACTCTGCAATTGCGTTAGCTTTCAACATGGGAGGCAACGCCGTCGCGCTCGCACATAGTCGGGGAGGAGAGGAGTCTTTGGAGAAAAGGCAGCGAGTAGGAGCATGTGAAACAGAAGGAGATGAAGAAGAAGATAAAAGAAAGACAAAGTTAGTACAACGTAATACAGTCTCAGGAGCTCGGGCTGGATTTACTTTTGTCACTTTCTTTAACATGTTTCAGTCGACGTCGCACAGCTAGTCGGGGAGGAGAGGAGTCTTTGGAGAAAAGGCAGCGAGTAGGAGCATGTGAAACAGAAGGAGATGAAGAAGAAGATAAAAGAAAGACAAAGTTAGTACAAGAGAAAGTGTCGTAATACAGTCTCAGGAGCTCGGGCTGGATTTACTTTTGTCACTTTCTTTAACATGTTTCAGTCGACGTCAACTGCTCTTACAGCTCCGTGGATGTGAGATGGTTGTTGCGGCACAATTAATCGCAAAATACTCAAACTCTCAATGTGACCAATTGCAGTATCCAAATGATAAAAATGTGACTCAAAGGCCCCAAAATTCTTGCTTTTAGGGCTGCAACTAACAATCATTTTCAACATCAGTGTTTCCCAAACCTCGAAATGATGATGTCAAAATGATTCCGTTTTTTTTTTTATTATTTCTTTGTTAGTCGGAGCAAATAAACTTGGAAATATTCACATTTAAGATTGTTTTAAATATCAAAATAGTTGAGTATTCATTCAGTAACGGCTTAGCCGGCATGTCAGTGTGGGGCTTATATTCACGCTGACGATATGGATCTCAAGTGGGTTTGTCCATACTCTCTAAGTGAGCACTACGTGAGCCCGAAGTGGGCAAATTATGCAGGTCCCACATGATTTCAGTAACATGGGCCCCAGATGGGAAGCCCATGTGGCCAAACATGGAAGGGGCCACCATGGAAACCATGGACAAACCCGCTTGGGATCCATAATGTAAGCCCGGATATAACTCTGATGGAGCCCACATTGACATGCTGTGTGGGGGATGAATCATGTTTTCTTGCAAGACTCCAAAACATGTCAAATATTACGATTTTTCATAAAAATGAAAGTAACAATGCAAATATGATGAATAAATCAAACCGCAATTACAATAGATGTTTTTTTGACCATAACGTGCGGCGCCTATGTGAGCAATGTTTCACCACGAGTGATGACGTGACAGAGGAAGTGAATTTTAAAAAGGAACGCAGATTTCCCAGCATGTGTGTGCGTGTTCTCCAGCCATGTAAACAAGCAGTGGGAAGCGGCGTCACTGCTCGATTGTTTGAGGATGCATGACACCTTCTCATATGGGGATGTGTTTCGATAAAAGTGCGGAGATGTGAGAAGCCCTGTTAAGATAGCGGCTCGCCCAATCTGCTCTGTCTTATGAAAGTATCAGAGTGGGAAGACGAGCTCTAGGCGCAACAGCCATATTTATATTCCAATCTTCTACACAGAAACCCACATTGCCAGACTCATAAAAGATTCATCGAGCAGGGGAAAGCAAGGTCGTACAGAAAACTGGTCAGGAGGTGCCTTCTGCAATGCAAAAAAAAGGGCAGACGGATGCAAAAAAAAAAGAAGGAAAAACTGAGGGTGAGCCTCGTATATAATGGCAGTTACTACGGTAACATGTGCTGTTGCACCTATTAATGGTGGCAGTGTGTCCACCGCTGACCAGATGATCAAGCGTGTCCATGCTCTAACTGGCATTTGTCACATTTACCATACCAAACGCCAGGTTTAACAACCTCTCCCCGAGTTTGTTGGTATTGACTCTGCGCATTGTTTTGCTCTCTGTCTGTTGTGGAGCCCGATGCTGAACGGGAGACGGTGTGTGTGCGCGTGCGCGTGTGTGTGTGTGTCTGTTTTTGGTGTTGTCAGAGAAATGTCACTCTTGCTTAGAGTCACAGACATAAACCTCTGCGAGTCCTGCACCCTCCAGCACAGTCGCACAGAAGGAAAGAGACAAAGTGGGAGACAGAATGCAATATAGGGATGATTTTCATCCTACCAGTCAAGGTGATGCCTCTATAAACTGTTGACAGGCAAGCATACAAATAGCATCCTATATATTACTTTTGAGCCAACTTATCTTTTTTTTGTTGTTGTGAAATTGTCTGGAACAGTAACAGCCTGAAGTGTGACACATGTAAATGCAGTTTCCTTTTGATCCTGCACAAAATAAAAGAGGTAACCAGTCCCTGCCAGGTTTAAAGAGGCAACAGACCACTTTCAAGTGGTCTGTTGCCTCTGCTCCAGCATTTTTAAGGTGTTAATAGTAAAGGTAGGGTTGGAGATCCTTGAAAATCAGGCTACATTTTGAATTCAAAGGTCCAAGCCCCTTTCTTTGGACTTCCCTCCAAAGCTCCGCCTGCAGAGCACAGGAACGCGCAATGAACACAGATTCACAGATTGCTAGCATAAGCTCTGGCGTTGTCTTCTGAGCATGTGCGATTAGTGCACGAAGACGGAAAAATGCTCCAGAAAATGATCTCTTAGACATTTTCCAGAGGTGGGTCCTTCAAACACAGAGCTGATACAAATCTGACTTCACACCATCATACTTACAGATTGAAGTCAAAAAAAGTTGTCTAATTCAGCTTTAGCTTTAGCGTGTATGAATAAGACAGCAATACGCTTTAGCATTTGTTCCCATAAGACCTTCAGAGACCTCTGATTACGAGCTGACCTACAGTTCAGCCAGCTCAGTCTGCGGGGTTGCTAATGGTCATTTTTAGGACGGCAGGCCGCTGGCTTTCTTTTTCTTTTTTAAATGAAGACAGAAAACGGCAAGAGAGGTCAGTTACAGTGCACACAAGCCTGGAGCACCGAGGCCAGTCTGTGTTTCTGCATGAGTAAGTGGTTTAAATCATGAAATAAATACCAAGACATGTCTCATGACATTTAAAATAGGTCCAAACAAATTCATGAAATGAAATCAGAGCACAAACAGCAAGGTAACAGATCTGCTTTCTGTGTCAGTTAGAGGAAAGAGGGAGAGGCATAGTGACATTTAGTCAGTGCTAAAAATGGCTGCTGTGAAAATCTGCACAGAATACCAGCGTTGCGTTACGTGATCTATTGGAGCCGGCGCTATAAGGTCGCAGTTTGGTGTGTTGTTTGATTCCGGTAAGAAGGTCACGTGTGTTTGCGTATGCACATGCTTGGAAAAGGGCATTCCAGCTGGGAAGGTGACGCCGCGCAAACACACCCTCTCTACATCGGGGGGGGCGATCTAGAAAAGGACACAGCGTTGGTCGGAGAATCAGGCCGCCGACCTCGCACGTCTCTCCAGCCGCCATTCCATCTGTTAACCAATTACCACACAGACTATTGCCCACCTTTGTGCCTCATCCAAGGCTGTGCTGCAAAAGTAAAATCAGTCACCCATATAACCTCAGGCCGCGGGGAAAAAAAAAACCCTCAACTAAAAACGTTCACTTCCATCATCGCACGCTCATTTCAGCTCTGTGTGAGTCATGAGCTGCAAACTGACCCAGAAACAGGTACATCATTATCAAAAACCAGACATCACACAGACACCCCCACCCCCAAAACACCATCCATTAAAATAACACACATCAACACTTCCTTCATCTACACACACACACACATATACACACTGTGTAGTTGTGAAAACATTATATTGACTTGCTTCTAAACATCATATCCTGCAGTCGGTCGGCGTGTTTGCTGCAAGAACACTTGATAGCTGAGTCTATTCTCAAGGTTGTTAAAATACTCAGGTTTTGGGAGGAGATGAGCACACGCACACGCTTCATACGTGACACATGACATGAGGACATCTCTCCGTCTATGAAACACTATTGTCAGACTCCTCTTTAGGTTTCTTTGCAGCATAAGCAGTTGTTGCCAGTGTTCAAACGGCAACCTCTCAACTGAAGGGGTACGCACAGAACAGCCAATAGGAGGCGCCCTCTCTCTCGTCATTTACCAGATTTCTCTAAGACTCAAAAACAGTGCAGAGAGGAGGAGGGAAAGTCTTGTTCTTTCTTTCTCCGATCAATTCATTTGCATTAATTCTGATGTTTTATTGATCAGTAACAACAAGATACAGGATTAAAGTGAATGCAGTTTTTCCAGATTGAGTGAGGTGAGTCCTCTAAATGTCAACGAGTACAGAGATTATATTGAGATTATTTGTCTCCACAAACAAACAGAGTTTGCTTTTTCAAAATCTCTATTTTTCTATACACACACTGGTGGTGAACCATTCAGCGGCCATGATGCATAGACAATATATGGATGTATTCAGCATTATGCTGTATGTACATCAGATCAAAATCGTATATATACTGTATATCCTCACTGTCACTGAGAATGTTATTTATTATTTGTCTCTACAAACACACACACCACACAGGTTTGTTCAGCTATTCTTCTTAGGACACACTGCATTGGACAGCCTAAGAAAAGCCATATCCTTAACTATAACCAGTTAATGCCTAACCCTGACCTTAACTACAATTCACATCTTGGCCCTACACTTAATCCAGTGCTCAGAAATGAGGTTCCGCCTCATTAAGACCAGGTTTTTATGGTCTTCATGAAGACGACTGGCACTGACAAGGTCAGTGTTTATGCCAGAAAAAAGGTCCTAAAGAGGCAACAAATACACACACACACGCAGGTTTGTGCATTTGGACAACCTAAACAAAGCCTTGTCCCTTACCTTAAAGGAATACTTCACCAATTTGCTTTTAGCTTTGTATTACTAGAATAGAGGTAGTATTTTTGAATTTTGAATAGTATTTTCTTTGTTACGTGCCCACCAGTGACACTTGGTCCTGTTAGCATAACTGTTAGCAAAGATGACGGACACTGTTTACTTTCTGGGAATGAGGTCCCGTCTCCCTACAAGTGGGTCTAAAAAGTGCGGAATTAGCGTTGCAGTTTCAAGCCTCGGACAAAGGTGTCACTGGTGGGCACGTAACAAAAAAAGAATGAAGATATTTCTTGATTGGGAAGCACAAATTTTCAAAAACACTACCCCTTTTCTAGTCATACAAAGTTAAATGCAAATCAGTGAAGTATTGCTTTAATCTAATCACAATTCACATCTTGGCCCTACATTTAATCCAGTCCCTGAGAAATTAGGTTCTGCCTCAATGGGACCAGATTTTGGGCTCCATAAGGACGACTGGTCTTGACAAGTACACACACAGGTTTATGCAGCTATTCTTCTGCATTGACTTGCATTCATTTGGACAACCTAAAAAAAAGCCTTAACCTTAACCTTAACCTAATCACAATTCACATCCCGGCCTCAGTAATGAGATTCCATCTCATTAGGACCAGGACTGGCAAGGTCAGTGTATATGCCAGGGAAAAAAGGTCCTAAAGAGGTAACAAATACAGGAAAACGCACACACACACACACACACAAACACACCTCTAATGCAGGCAAAATAAAAGCGCATCAAACATGAAGACAAGGAAGTGGGCAGTGGAAGACACAGAGGCTCAACAGCCCTCTGCTCCTTTTTTTTTTCCCTTTAAGCAGCATCTCTTTTATGAAACAAAATCTCTTTACTGTGCCACGACTCTGACTCGCACAATGTGCGATCATTATCGCACACTGATTCCAGCTCTACCCTAATCAGTCATGTCACAAGCGCATACTATTCAATCTCTTCAAGCAGCACTGAATCAAACATAATGCAACCTCATTATCTGTGGCTGATTGTGAAGCAGCAACCTTTGTATATTAATGGGGAGTGCATGGAGGTGGCTGCAGACGGAGCGGCTAATCTAACCGCGCCTCACCCACACAGTGCTAGAGGTGATTGTTACTGAATGACAGGCGACACAGAAATTAGGCTACGTGGTGAAGCTTTCTTATTTAACAGAGCGAGAGACGTGTTGAAATGACACCCTTTTTCTTGCTTTCTGTAGTAGTTGTGGACTCCATTAAAGGTAGGGTGTGTCATTCTGTTTAGGGATGGTCCGACACTCGGGCTTCCAGTCATGATGATTATTTTTTTGTAGCTGACTAATCCGTCAAAATTGTATTGTTCAGTTTGGCGATTAGTCACAACAAACTCATTCACTTGCTTTTGCTCAGACATGTTTTCAATAGAAAAAGGAAAAGTCCAAGTCCAGGGCCAGATGAGGTCAAATGATAGAAAATTCAGAACAAACCATAAAGATGAAGTAAAGAATTCAGAGATCACATTTGAAATTAACGATTCCATAAAATAAGTTTGAATGATTTACCCATGGAATAGCTTCAAAAAAGCCTAAATATCAACATTGGATGACAGCTTCAAAAGTTATGTACACATCAGTTGGAGGACTCACAAAAGACAATAAATGTAGAAAAACATATTAACATATTATCTATTAAGGGCTGTATACAGTTGTATGGTGGGCCAGATGTGGCCTCCGGGCCTTGAGTTTGACATAAGTCATAATCACAGTTAGTGTGTTGCGTTCAAAGACCCTGGTCAATATTCACCACTTCTGCCAGATCTACAGCATGTTGAGCTTCGAGGAGTAGCTAAGAGATGCATTCAAGAAACAACAACTTTTGTTGCTTTGATAAATTGAGCAAATAAATGCAATATGTATTAGATACAGAATATGTGATGTCATGTTATATTTAAATATCCCTAACCTTAACCTAATCACAATTCACACCTCGGCCCTACACTTAATACAGTCCTCAGAAACGAGGTTCCACCTCATCAGAACCAGGACTGGTCCTGACAAGGTCAGTGTTTATGCCAGGAAAAAAGATCTTCAAGAGGTAACACACACAAAAGACCATAAATGTAGAAAGACATATTATCTCGAGGGCCATATAGATAGATATGGTGGGCCAGATGAGGGCCCCCGAGCCTTGACTTTGGCACATGTGATGTAGTTGATCATAATCACAGATAGTGTGTTGCATTCAAAGACCCTGTAAAAGTTTCACCACTTCCCTCAGATACAGCATGTTGAGCTTCGAGGAGTAGCTAAGAGATGCATTCAAGAAACGACAACTTTTGGTGTTGTTGATGAAAAGGTGGTTGGATGTTTTCAAAGTGTAGACAGCTCTTTGACACTTACTGTATAGACCCAAGCTTTTAATTGAGCAAATAAATGCAATATGTGCTTGATACAGAATATGTAACGTCATGTTAGATTTAATGTTTCTATTTACCTGTGTTCCTAAATCAGACCAGCACTAGACCTGTCAGCGTACAGTGATGGGATTTACACACTGGCAGGTTTATGTCTCTGCTCCTGCAGCTCTCCATTTGTTTAATTCTGCAGGTGGAGGTTGGGCCGTGGCTTGGCAAAGCACAGTCTGTCCACGCTGCTTCCTGGTGTCCTTTCTCCAAATAAAGACGACTTGCATGCCTGCTCGTCTTCGACAGTCAGACCGCTGCACTGCACTGTGTGATCCCTTTATATTTTTAAATGCTTTTAACATGTCGTCAGGCTAATAAAGGCTAATAATGGCATAGAGTACATTTTTTTACAAGGTGAGACAGGCTTAAATGTTGGTTGTCATGTCTGAGAGGACAGGGGAGGGGGAGCCTTTTATTGTGACCATGCTGCTTTGCTGTTGTTGGACTGGTACCAGAAATAGAGATTGTTTTGTTGTCCTCAGGGTCAGTGCCAGGTCAGTGGACTGCATAACTGTATTACAAACATTAACCAATCCATCTGTTTGTCTTCCATGACTGGTGGAGCTGAGTTCTGTCCTGATTGTGTTCACAGGTGGAGACACTGTAGATACCATTAGTATCATGTAGGTTTGGGCAGATGATTGATGTCATCATACACTGCAAGTGGCTAATGTACATCTCGATGTAGAGTCGTCACATGATCACACACTACCCATTAATCTCCTCTCACTAACTCCGGCTGCAGCATTAAAATAAGCAAATATTCTTAAATGAAGAAGGCCGAGTGAGTCTGTGACAGAGAACCAGCAGAATTATTCCTCCCCATCACATTATTTATTTCACTTTTTCTATCTTTTCTGCTTCTATATTGTTTTTTTTGTTTTTTTTTCAAATTGCAATTTTTAAAATACAATATCGCAATTTTTTCATTACTAAGTCACACACTTAGTGTGAGCCTGACAGTCGTGATGCGTTCAGGGCTGTTGTTACCTACATATGTGCTCATTACTGTCCCCCTGAGTATGTGATATGAACAGTGTGCAGTGTGGAAACATAAAGGGATTGATTAATTTTCTCAGTTCCTTGAATGCATCACAACTCAATGACGACTGAAAAATAAAAAAAAATAACTGCAAAACCTTTATGGTACCCTGTTCTCATTTTCAGCCACCAGGGGGCATCTCAGTCGGTGCCATTACTCGTGTTAAAGCAGCATTGGACGATGGGAGTTGTAGTTCTCATGTATGACATCAAACAACATCTGTTTTGGTTTTTTAAATGAAACTTTAATGAGGAAAATTTACAGAATGAACCTTTAACTGATACATTAAAACCGGACGTTTGAGCAGCAGGTGGCGCTGCTGGTCATCTTCACACAACTAAAACTTTATTGTGTATGTGTATAAGTGTTTGTTGTTTCATATAATAATTTACACATTCTGTTTCAATCAAAATTATATTTTTGTATTATTTATTATTATCAAACGGTTCAATTTTAGATGAGGTAGAAAAAAATCATCTAAATATAATGTGACACAAAAAAAATCAAAAAACTTGCCTCAGTTATCGGTCATCTGCTGACTGGTTTCCAAAAATCGGCATCAGACAGAAAAAAGCATAGAAGTTCCTTTAATGTGGACTTCGATACAATACATTTTTGAATATACTTCAATCAGATTAAACAAAAATGACTTAATATGTTGGTTTTTTTTTACTTTTATTAACTTGAAATTTCGGACATACTAACTGCCACTGATGAGAACTCATTAGGTACCAAAATTTGACACTGAGACCCAGGCGATACCAAAAAACCGATTCAAGTTTGATACCCAGCCCGACGTCCACCCTGACCCAGTGATCTGCTGTTTTAAAAGTGTGCTGCAGCTTTACATTCAAGGACAATGAGATGCCTTGCTACAGCTGTGCCAATCAAATCCCCACGTTTTGTTTCCGTGGTCCATAACAATGTTTTACAACACAAACTGCCAATCGCGTGCTAATTGCTAAACTCCAGCATCAGGTCTTCTTACAACTTTCCATCTCATTTTTGTACGCTGTTTTTTTATAGGAAATCAGAGCTGATCTAGAGTGTGTGCAGCTCGTGCCAGATGATGCTTCACACAGCCACGTGATTTACGAGCACCAGCTCCTTTTCACTCCCTGTATCTTCTGTCCATAAATCGACCCAGTGGCTGCTTTCGTTGCCGGTGCAATCATCGCGCCAGTCCGACGCGAGGAAACACAACTCAACAAGCTCCCGAACAGCGGCTCATTCAGGCTGATTGTTTGTCCTGATCCCTGGTGAGCGACGGGATCAAGTAAATTAATGAAAACCAACTGCTTACACGGGGTTCTGTCTCCCTCACTGAGAATGACAAGCAATTAGGTCCTCGCCCCCAACCCCCACCCCCTCGCAGCACATGTTGTTGGAGGAAAAAAACAAAACACGAATGCAAGTGTTCATTTCCATCACTCAAAATCCACATGTGCATCTTTCAAGCAATGAAAACAATACACTGAAAAAAACAGAAGCCAATAAGGACAACTGGCTACATTTAGTGTGTCATAAGGAAAAGTCAAAACAAAAATCTGTGGATACATTTGGTTACAAAAGTCGAAAAAAATTCATCAAATTTGATTTAGACGGAATCGAAAAAGTCAGTTTCAACAACAGCTAAATATTAAATGTAAACTGTGATCAGAGAAGAGGAAAAAGGCATTTAAAACAGGTGGAATTACAACCTTTTTACTGAAGGGACATGTACTCTCGTTTTGTTTTGATTCCGATTCCTTGGGTCATGATTGGATTGAAAATCATTTTTCGCTTTAAAATCTATTTAATCATTAGATAGGTGTTTGGATGTAGTTTTTCTTTTTGTCTTTTTGCCTGTTCAGAAGTTTGTTAGCGTGGTGTTGTGTGTGCGGGTTAAACTGTGTCGGAAATATTGTGTGGGTCATGTCAAGCTCCTCCTTCTTTCCCACAACACTGTAGAATCCAAAGTGCAGCTCACTTTGCTGTTCCCTACTAACAGTCAGTGCGGTTTATGTGCATGTTAAAAGTCTGATTTTAGTCGGACTCAGACAATCATTCGGTTTTCTTAATGTCATGTAAACACGTTAGTCCGACTTAAATGGAACTAGTCTTAGTCGGACTAACATACCTGAATAATGCGATTCATAGTCCGATTACTCGTGCATATATTCGTTAGTCGGACTGGAGTCGGACTTAAAAAGTCCCCTAAATTCCTCCCGGCCTTTGACCCAGCAATAGAAGGAGGAGGAAACAATTCAATACGCACTAGCTTACAGAGAGATACAGCGCCACCTACTATATGGAGGCGGAGTCACTTGGACTCAGCAAGTTGTGCGACTGCCTGTCTTAGTCAGGCTACGACCTTAGCTCGATTAAACTGTGCTTAGTGTTAACCGGGAAACTGAAAAGAATCGATTTAGAAACTTTGAGGACAAGAATCCCGATTTTTACGCCGGTAAACAAAAAACCATGTTGTCACAGCTTTGAGCAGCCACAGCATCTCCTTCAGGCTTCAGTGTCCTCTTTTATATCAGTTTGATGGTTGAACACAGCAGGAGTGAGAGGAAGTCGTGTCTTTGTGATCCGCCGTCATTCATCGGAATATACAGAGAAAGTCACTGACGGGAATTCAAAGCTTTGTTTTGTACAAAGAGTATATCCTGTCTTCAGCCAAAACTCAAAGTGTTATGGGGCCTATTTATGTCTCACCTGACTGTCTCTTCTTCATTTGTCTCCGCAAACCTTCTTTCCCCCCTTTTTTAACGCGAAACCCATCCATCACACGAGATTTAGGTCTCACTCTTCACGCGGTCAACGGAACGTCTGAGATAAATCAGGTTATGCCCCATAATTTCTGCCGTTGCACTAAATTTACAGTCTTAACAATCGATGCCAAGCTATTAATATTAATCAGAGTAAAACGCTGAGTTTTGCAGAAAATTCATTAGAATCTCTACTCAGCCAAGATGCTCTCATTTTTGACTCTAGTTTTAAGAGAATTTTTTTTCCCCCTGTGCAAATTTCACTGCACCGATTCAAACAAAGATACAAATATACTGTGTATATTAAATTATAACAGATTACTGCACATTATGCACTTTGGATTATTGCATGTGCCACATGCACAGTTGTTATTTATTGATGATGCAGTGACACACTAGTTATTTTTATACGATTATTATTATTGTTGTACTCGCTTGTATTACACTGTGGTTTTAACCACCTTTATTCATGCAGCTGATCGTTTGGATTTAGTTTTATTTATTGAAAGAAATGAAGAGAGGCTGGGGAAAAAAAAAAAGAGAAGACGGTACAGATGCCAACTGCCATAAAACACCAAGAACAATAAACAACAGTGTAAAGCCACAGAGTGTATACGACATATTGCTGCAGGCAGAGATGCAACCGCAATTTAATTGTACACAACAATGAAGAAAATATTTTTTTTTTACTTTATATCTCATATGAGAAATGGAGATGTGTGATGATTTGGATCCATTTTGAAAAAAAGTCTCTTTAAATTATAGGAATAACCTTTCGAACAGGAATGCTATTGGAATATTTCATGGAATTATTTGTGAACAAGATGCATTCAGGAAACCTCATAAATTCCATCACTGCTCGAAAACACATGTCCACTAACTAAATGCTTTCTGCTGCTGCTGCCACCTTGTGATTATAGATGCACCACAAATTAGGAAGTAAAGCAACCTTTTTAATTCTCACAGTGACTGAGTGGCTTTTTATAACCAATAAAATAACAGAATAATCAAATACTAATACCCATCCTTACTTTAAATAAATATTTTCCTACAGTCAGGGCTGGGTAACGTGACCAAAGACATTAGCATAATGAAGAAAATCATTTCCAAATTAGTCGATAGCAATAATTATCGTGATAATATGTCAGTGTGAAGGGAAAGCGAAAGAAACAACGTTTGTTTAAGGTTTTAATGCACAACAAACATCAATCTGAGGGAAAACACAATGGGTTGTGTCCCCAAAGTGTGTTTGCACGGTGCATAAACACAGTTTTGTTATATTAATATTGAAGAAAACATCATCATACATATTGTTATTGACTTAGTTGCAGTATTTTTAGGGGAAACCTTAACCACATAAATGCATAAATGCACACAGGCGCCGGCCCTTGTGTCGTGTGTCTGCTTTGAATCACAGTGAGACATCTGTGCCAAGGTCAAGCAGGTGCCCATCTGTATCAGTATCAGTAGCGTCGAGGTCTCACTGGGCTTTATGGTACTTAACAAACACATGCGGCGAACGCACAAGTGCATCTGTCTCATTAAAGTCCTCTGAATATTTCATACGCCGATACTTTGCCGAGACTCTTACACGGGAAATATGTGGACGTCTCGACTCTGGCTGATAGCGAACGAGCGTTAACCTCGTCGCAGTTGCAACAGTCATCAATTCTTTATGTTTGCGGCGCAGTCTTAAGGTGACGAGCGGCGTCATATTTTCTCTCTGCCATGTTAATATTTAATAGAAACACTTGCGGCAAATTGTCCCTAAAGGCCAATTACGGTGTGAACTCACAGACGGAAAGCGCTTCCACGTGGCGGTAACTCATCTTTACACACGCGCTGCTTAAAGGAGAGACGTGTGCAATTTAGAGTGAGAAAGTAAAGATATCAACTGTCTTAAACTCCATATAAATCCACAGTTACTTTTGAAGGTAATCGTTTTAGTCGCCTTATTATTGAAGTCGTCGTCGTCGCCTGCTGCTGCTGCTGTTGTTTGACGAGGAGTTTGTCTTTGAAAATTGCGACCACGTACTGTTGACAAGCTCAAGTCTTGTTTACAGAAAAGAATGGGCAAACATTTCAGCAGCAAAGCTGCGAAAATTAGTATCTTCAAAAGATAAAAAAGAAAAGCTGACGTGAGGCGGGGAAACTTTTCCTCTGTGACAACTTTTTTTTATTTCTGAATTTGTTCACGGCGTTTAACAGACAGAATTTAGTTTGTGGGCGGAATCACTGGGGCTGAAAACAATTCTTCAATTCTTACTTGATTTCTTAGTTAACCATCAACTATTTGATCATCTATTCATGAGTTTGAGTGGTTTTTCGTTCGTTTGTTTCTTTTTTCTTTGCTTCATATAACAAAACAAATCATTAAAAGTGAATGATTTAGGTTTATGGACAACATAAGACATTTGAGAACAGTTTTTAGGTTTGGGAAACACTGATCAACATTTTCCAGACATTTTATGGACCAAATGACTTATCAATATGTTTAGAAAATAATCCATAGATTAACGGATTATGAAAAATAGTTGTTAGTTGCAGTCTGAGAAGACACAAACACATGTTTTCTCTGTTAAATAAAGGTTCAGGTGGATTTTAGAGCTGCAACTAACGATTATTTTCATAATCCATTAATCTATCGATGGTTTTCGCGATTAATCGAGTAATCGCTGTGACTAAATGTGACAGTTCTTGTTGTTTATAGCTTATTATGCTATTATTTTACTGGTCCGGCCCACTTGAGATCAAATTGAACTCTAGATTGAGTGTGAGAGTGAATGGTTGATTGTCTCTAATAGAACTGAAACAAGTAGTTGAATAATGGATTATTAATCAACTACTTTGATAATCAATGAATCGGTTTGAAGCTTTTTTTAATGATTAAAACAAGATTTCTGATCGTTTCAGGTTCTTAAATGTGAATATTTCCTTAGTTTCTTTGCTCCATATAAACAAAGAAATCATTTCAACTGAATCAGTTTTGGTTTGTGGACCAAACAAGACATGTGAGGACCTCATCATTTCCAGGTTTGACAAACACTGATCAACCTTCTTTTCTGACATTTTATGGACCAATCGATTACTCGATTAATCATGAAAATAATCGTTAGTTGCAGCTCTAGTCTCCATGTGGCCCTGTGATGGACTGGCGACCTGTGCAGGGTGTGACCCCGCCAAACCGGCGACCCTCATGTGGAGGATACAGCAGCAGAAGAGGGGTGAGCCCTGTCCATGGTCCTGAAAATCCTGATTTCAGTCGTCCTGAATAACAGACTGCAGACTGAGGCCACTTTATCAGCCGACTTTAATATTATTGAAACTGTCAGGGTTTTTTTTTTCTTTTACTGACCAGCTGAACCCCTGCACGTTCACATGCTCCTGCCTTTGACTGAAAGCTTTTCTGGGTCAGATAATTTACCGTCCATCACCTCAATTCACAGCTGTCACGTCAAAACTCATCACCTCTCGTTATGTATGTATTTATTTATTTTTTTTTTACATATATCGCACCGCTGTTTTTCATGCACACATCACACGTCTCCAGGATGTAGCTGCGCGTGGTTTCTGTATTCACACGTCAACAAACCACAGATCGAGGGTGCAAACAAACAAACTGTCAGTGTCACGCTTCTTTCATTCAGCTTAATCAGCGCAATCAGCTGCAGGCTTGTGCTTCTCAACACCTGTCTTCTCTGACACTGATGCAAAGGTATTTATATATTATCATGTTTATACATATATAGTGTATCTATACGAGCCGAGCGGTGTAAGCAACAACCTCCAGGGCATCATCATCACAACCATCACAACAACATCATCAGAACCTGCAGAAATCACTTAGACTCTCAAGGTAAAATCTTACGTTTTCCCCCCCTTTCAGACTATGGAACCTGCGTTTACTGCACTCCTTGTAATTAATACCATAAACAACAATATTTATGCCACTCTTAAAAATGTCAGTGAAGTGAACCGACGAGAGCTGCTCTGCTTATTCAACTTTCCCTCTCGTGCTGCTGCCGCTGCTTCTCCTCGCAAGGTTACACACACAGTGGCGTGCACAGGCATTTCAAAACACAGGGGCTCGAGTGAAAAAGCCCCCCCCCTTCCCCACCCCGCCATAATTATAAATGATAAAAAAAAAAAAAAAGTTACAGAGGTAAATCTTGTACTGTGAGTACCCGTTCAATGTGTGGCTATGTTTTGTGTATTTTCGTGTGGGCATTTTGCTACCACGGTCACCACGGCAACCTGCATACAGATCAACGTAAGGTGTGGGCGGCGTCTGTTACCATTCATTTTCTCTATCGTGTTGCGACACAGAAGCAGCTTCTTTTACGGTATTCATGTGCAACGCTGCTCTCCCAAATTCACAAACAGATTTTTAAGTCCAAAAATCACAGTTTGAAGTTCTTTTACTGTCGTATTTCGAACAATATCTCTCGCTCAAACGCCACCAAGAACGGCACTTCACACACTGGTGTCCGCAGTAATCAGAGTTTGAATCAACTGACGGAGACACATTGTTTAATATCTTAATTTCATTGGAAATAACACCTTTCAACCATGTTGAAAGTTCAACGGCGCCAGCTCCTATTGGACGACCCCAGCTGTCAATCACCGTTTATTTAACTGGGAACATAACAGTCACAAAATCCACATGATATGCCACAGACTGAGACCATAAACGTTCACTGATGTTATAAATCAAGTTCACGTACACTTCCCAGTTCTTTTTGGATCGCCCCCTGGTGGCTATCCGGTATAATATTTCTTCCAAATTCACTTCACCAGGGAAACCGGAAAACCCTACGTCCATTTATTTTACATAACGTCTATGCTTTAGACTCGATTCCCTGACTCGTCCTTAACGTCCCTGGAGCAAGGACTCAATTTATTGTCGGTGCAACAATATCAGAAAAATCTCCTGCAGCATAATCTAAAATGTATGTAACTCTAATCTGGTCATTTATCATGGTCATTTATAGGCTGGTACTCGGCATCCATCCACTAAATGCCTGCAAATGTGCTGTTGTGTTGTTGTGTCCTGTTCTTTAGTACAATATAATCCTTTTCCTTAATGTTTCCCAGCACAGAAAATGAGACTCTCACTCACTTTCATAGAAAGGTTAAATAAATAAAAATAAAAACATCAATACAAGGCCCCAGCAACAAGTTTCTAAAATTAATGTGTAGAAAAAATGACTGCTGCCTCCAGGAAATTGCAAGTGAAATGCATTATTACTCACTTTAATGAGGATTGAGAATTGATGCCATATGGGCCACATGAAAAAAAAATGAAATATACAATTAGAAAAGTAAATAAATGGATAAAAATGTCTTGCCTTCTGTGGTTAGAGGGCTGAACGTGGCAGGTGCTTGAGCACCACCTGGGGTCTGTCTGTGCACGTCCACGGTTCAGGACTGTATTCCAAAATGCCCATTTACTGTTGCACCATCTGCACTGTCACATTACCACATTCCCACCCCCCACCCCGGTTTTAAACTCTCCCACACGCCTATTCTGGCTGGAATTATTCGGATTATGTGAGAATCCCGATGCGGGCAGTCGCTGCTGCTTGACATGAACTTTCAAACAATGCTGCGCCTGTGTGTGTGTGTGTGTGTGTGTGTTTTAATCTTTTCAAGCATGTGCCAAAGTCCTTACCTCACAGCAGGGCAGGACAGCTAACATCACAAGTAGGAACATGGCACTGAAGAGATGCATCCCAGTGGAAATGATAGCGTTCCCCGCTGCTCTGCTCAGCTCGGCTCTGTTCTCCCTCCACGTCCCTGTTCCCTCACTGGGGCGGTTTCTTCACTCACACTGACGGATCCCTGTAACGCTGTGTCGGCTGTGCGCCACCACCAACCTCATCACCACCGGGGCGCACGGCAGCACCGCTCTGGCACGGGAAGGAGCGACCCCTCGCGCGTCTTGACGTGGGGCATAAATAGACACCAAACGGCGCTCCCGGTGTGAGCAAAGAGGAGGAGAAGAAGAAGAAGAAGAAGAGGAGGAGGAAGAGCAGAAAGTCCTCGGATGCTGTCTGTGGATGCGGTTCTGGATAAACTGCGACTGTGCCGGAGGAGGAGTAGGAGGAGGAGAGGGGAGAGTCGCAGAGGTTGGAAGGTGACTGCTGTGCTGTCAGGGCGCAGACGCTGGGAGCAGCAGCGCCACTGTGTGCGAGCAAAGAGCCCGAGCAAAGACACAAGTACCCGCTCTTTGATGCAGCCGTGCGTGCCTGCGCGCGCGCGCTTGTGTGTGTGTGAGAGAGAGAGAGAGAGAGAGAGAGAGAGAGAGAGCATGAGAATATTCTTACTCCACAGACAAACACACAGATCATCATCGCTTGCTGTGACAAATACTTTTATTTCCTCTACAGTGACCACACACCTTATAAAAGAGTTGGCATTCAGCCCTGAATTATTCACAGGCTTCCACGGGCTTTAAAGCTGCAGTGCGTAACTTTGGGTGATTCAGACTGATGTGTCATTGTTCTGTCTCTGTTCGGTGTTTGTGAACCGAAACGGCTCAGCTCTGTGCTCACAACGAACGCGGCGTCTATTGGCTTTGGCCCCAAGTCGTCGTGTTTTGAACAGAAGTGACCGTCGTCTTGTGTGGTTTCCACAGCACCACACGGAGCCGGACACAACGTGGCGAGGTTTATAGTTTCCACAAGAGATAAAGTGACGTACAGCTCCGAATAATATGTTTCCCTTAGCAGAGTCTGGCTGCTGACAATTACGCAGCATCGTTTGGAGAATTTCAACGCTGATTGGCCGCGTCGTCGTCACGTCAGAGCGATTTTTCACAAAAGTTGAGTAATTTCAACTGGAGTGTCATCTTTTATCTTTTAAGACATGTGTCATCTCTTTTTTTGCGAGAGATGCACACAAAAAAGGCTTTAAAAAAACAAAAAAAACTGCGTACATTTTTGGTGACTAACGACTTCAGTGTGATACAATAATTTGTCATGTTTCAAACGGCAAAGCCGTTAAAAACACATTTGTTCAGAGGCATTTAGCACCTACGGTCATGAGCAGCCATTTGAAAAACATAACTCCTTTATCTGTACAATTAGTGTTTCATTTCATGGGACTTTAACTGTGACAAGATGACGATGCAAGACCATATTTTTGTTTTATTGTGACATTACTACAGATGTAATGTTCGTCAGTCACTGACTGTATTCGTTCATGTGTACACACAACCAGTCGCCAGCAATTTCTAAACTCTCAGGGGTTTGTTTTTTTAAAGAAGTTCTGTCCTGTTTCTTTTTTTTTTTTACACCGTCAGGGATTCTCGTCGAGGATTAAATGGGTAGCACAGAGGTTGTATGTATATATATATATATATATATATATATATATACAGATGATCTCTTATCATCAGATGATGATTCATCCCCTCAAACCTTGGATTTAAATCATTTTTATAAAAGAAAACGGATCATTGAGGCTATCAGACTGTCGTGTTCTTCTACAGTAAAAGTGAGATAGTATTTATTCGGCCTTGGTTTGAAGTAAAGCACGTGCTCTACTTCAAAGTCTTTTTCTCAATGGTGCTGCATGAATAAAATGTTCATTTATAGCCAGTGTTTAAAAGCATTAATTGACACATTAGGGTGTCCGTACTGTATATATTCCCTTATAAGCCATATGATTTGAAACGGAAGTGTGTTTATTTTGAATACAAACACATTTCAGTGGCATTCAAACCATTGTCAAAGGTTTATCAGTTCCGCACACACTCACGTTAGCTGTGTCTCAATAGTCAAAGGCTGCGTCCTCCAAGGGTGCGTTCGTTGTCCGTTTTTGAAGGACACAGCCGTGTACCCTTCAGGATTCTTTGCATGCCAGACTTTCAGCTGTTTCACCAAATAAAAACACGATAAAAACCCAAGAAGAAGAGAAAACATGATAAAGTGATCCTTCATTAATAGAACTAATAAAACAAGTAAACTAATGCAGCATTCAAATATCGCATTATTTTCTTTCGTTCGTCAACACCAAAACTGACGCACAACAACAACACTCATAAATTGCATACTGTAGCTTTAAAATCAAACAAAGATGTCGTTCTTCAAACCTAGACCCTGCGGCTCCACTCTGCCGTGGCGTTTAACATCTGAAACAGTGGCGTTTGCCTGTAATGCATTCGGAAATGATGGCTGTGTCTTCCTTGACATTTTGCACCCTGCTGCTACCTTCACTGACGGGGTGCACACCCTCCTATTTTCCCAGCAGGAGGAGGCCAGATGAGCACTCGAAGGAGGAAAAAGAAAAAAAGAATAAAAAACATGTGGCGTCCAAGAAAAGGACACGAGGAAAGGAGAAAGTGCTTCCCTGTGCTGTTGTGTTTTTTAACCACAGCTTGTGTGTCACTCTACAATCCTGCACAGAGCCTCAGCTCAGGCTCATACAGTAGAGCAGAGGCTGAGAATAATTGAGGAGCCCACAGCTGCCAGGGCGAGTAAAAATGATGTTGAGTCATTGCACGGGGTCAGAGTGCCAGTGCGTTTAATGGTCACGCTGACGAGATACACTCTCCTAACAGACTCCTCCCTCCTCCTCCTCCTCCTCCTCCTCCCGGCTGCGCGGCTCTCCTCCATCTCTCATCATTGTTTCTGAGGTAAATGCAAACAAAGCGTGACCCATTTGTCAAAGACGCCGCATTTTCCCTCTTCATCCCCTGAGTCAGAGAGGAGGAAATAGAGCTTGAGGGCGACTGTGCATCCTCGCAGGCTGCCAGACATTATCTCTCCCTCTCTTCCTGTCACCTCACATGTGACTGCGTGGTGCCAGATGTGGCACTAAAACACGTTTTCGTCCTTTTTTTTGTTTTTTTTCAGGCCATTTTCTGCCTCTCTGAAGTCGTCTTCTCCATCTGTGTCTCTGTCACTCCTCATCTTCTCATGGCCGCCCCAGTGTTTATGTTAGTTATTGACTAGTGTGGCCCGTGTTTGGTCCGTATTTCATGCTCCACGGCTTAATCTGGGATTTCTCTATCTGTCTTTCTCTGTGTTGGTGGTGTGTTGCTCCAATATTTGAGGTGATGCAACATTTGAAGTGGCCCGAGGACTGAATTTAACAACCACCAGCAGTGTGCTTCCCTGCGTGTGTTTGTGTCTGACTGCCTACGGGCACTCTGCTTGTCGAATGAAGGTTTGTAAGTGTAAAAATACAGTCTGGCAACCCTGTCATTAAATAGATTTCCAGGAGTTGATTTGATTAAAGGGTTTATTGTTACACTTTTCACTTAGAAAATACTCCACGGTCTCCCGTTAGTTTTTAAGGGCAATTTCAATTCCATTTGCACACATACAAAGCGCCGGGAAGAAAAAGGGAAAGAAATACCACAGAGTTCCCTCAGCAGTCTAGGCATATAACAGCATAACTGAGGTATGGTTCAGAGCTCTTCTGGGCCAAATGTAAATTTAATCCTTAGCAAAAAGGAAAGTGGAGTCTTAAATGTAGAGCTGGCGTCTGCTTCACAAACTCAAACTGGGAGCCGGTTCCACGGGAGAGGAGTGATAGCTGAAGGCTCTGCCCCATATGACTCTGGAGACTTCACACTGAGTTACTGGCGCATCACATAATAGGGGAATACAGTAAAGTCCTGTCTGGAGGTGTAACATGGACTACAAAAACCCTTCATCCTTGAAGAGGATGTTTCTAATTTTCATAGCACAGGTTGCTGAAGAAGGTTGCCGGAGAGACTTGTATTATGTGTGAGTCAGAGGATATGATCTTCCCAAAAATAACTCCAGGGTTCCTTACAATAGGCCTCCAGGCCAAGGTAATGTCAAGTACGATAACTTTTATGACTGGATTTAAAAGTGAATTTCAGATACTACTTGAAAAACACACTTTTCTCCGACTGGCCACTTTCCAATGTGTGTTCTGGCCTCTGTTCTTGCTTTACACCACACTCGATTTGCAAACGTGGACATTGTTGCAGCGTTTTGTCCGAGAGAGTAAACCTTTTAACATATTTGAAGAAAAGCCAAAAAAACTGGAAAAGCATAATACGGGCTCCATTTTCGGACACTTCTGAGGTTTGACTGCCTGATTAGTTGGATTTGGATTCATGGATGAATTGAGCTGGGTGTCATCTGCATAGCAATGGCACATGATGTGATACTTTATTATAATATGTAAAGTAAATGCAGATTTTCTCCTCTTTACACATTATAACTGTGTGTTTAATGTTAGAAATTAGAATAATGGATGAAAAACTTAAGTCAGATCTACGTTAACAGTTTTTTGTCAGTGTCAATTTTGCAGTTAGAAACCTAGTTTTAAACACTTTGTGACTTTTTTAATCATTCAGATTTGGCCAGGTTATTAAGGGGAGACGCAGTCAAGACAAGAAACAGACACACAGGCTTTAAGAAAGCTTACATAAGGTAAAAAAGTATCGGTCCTAGTAATCAACCTTGTGGAACTCCAGGACTAAGTTTTCTGTCTGTGGATGGAACATTGTCCACTTGAAAAAGATGGAATCAATCTCATAAATAAAATAGCCTATAGTGTGTGGTTCCTTTAAGCAACTTAAGTTTAAAAAACAAAACAAAAAAAACATGTATGCTAAGACTGGCTGACTTTGGGGTGGTTTTAAGAAATAAAGAGAGTTTAATGACTGTAACCGTGCTACATAGCCTGTTAATTAAGATAAATTGATTAAATCTATGGAAGAGTAGGTTGTTGTAAAGTGGTTTGGTGGGGGGGGTATAGTAGATTACTGCATAAAACTTACACACATACAAGTTAATCTGTATAAATATAGTTTGCAGGAAGAGAAATCTGGCATTACTCATGTATTCTTCTAGATTGGTGATATGTGCTGTAAAGCACGCATACGTGAATTGCACCATGTAGTTTGCCCGCCTCTAATTCACCTCTGTGAGATGACGGACACAGTGAGGCTCAGGAGGATATTTCCTGTGTTGGCACAAAGTGATGCAGTAAATAATAAGTTAGTTCCCTAACTTTGACGACAGCTTTATCAGATTGATACAGTCTGGGATGGAATTCTGCCCCAAACTCTGCGGAGTCCATTACCGTGAACTCAATTGGTACTAAAAAAATGGTCAGAGCAAAGAGGTTTCCGGGGAAATATTATTAGATTTTCAATCCAAGATCGAGGGGCGTGATTGAAACAGTGAGTCGGTTCATTTACATGTCGAGAGAGAGAGGGAGAGAGAGAGAGAGAGAGTCCAGTTGTCAGATTGGTCAGAGGGTAAAAACAGTGTCTGCGGGGTTTTGCACGGTTGACCGCTCTGATAGAAGAAAACTCTACCTGTCATATTTCTCATAGTTTATGGTCAAGGGACATGTACACTACTTGCTCACGTCTTAGTTTCTGCTTTTTCATCAGCACGTTGTCATGTTGGAAAGTTTCTCAACTGTCAAGCATTGAGAAACTAGGAGTCAGCTTCTCATTAGGGCCTGGAACACCGACTTGACTCTTGGTTATTTTGTGTTTCCACCAGCAATAGCACGTGGTACCTGGCACTTATTTTAGTATTTGCTCGGGGGCGATACTATGTGTGATGTTGCCAGACTGCCGGCCACTGATTGGTCACAGGAAGAGACGTCCGACACAAGAATCAAGCCGAACTGTAGATCAGTTAAAAAGACTTAACAACCCTGAAAACGTGGGTTAATCTCCAACAATTACCAGGGAAATGTCTAAAATCTCAATTTTTAACAGAGGAGTCTGGTGTATTTAGTGACAGCATCACAAACCCTGCCGCTGTGTTTCAGTCCTGTGACTGTGTGAGTCTGTGCTCCGGTCATGGAGGAAGTACTGAACACATATTTTTAATTAACTGATTCAGTTACGGGGCCACACGGTGGTGTAGTGGTTAGCACTCTCACCTTGCAGCGAGAAGACCCGGGTTCGAGCCCCGGTTGGAACAAGGGCCTTTCTGCATGGAGTTTGCATGTGTGCGTGGGTTCTCTCCGGGTTCTCCGGCTTCCTCCCACAGTCCAAAAACATGCAATGTGGGGATTAGGTGAATTGGACACTCTAAATTGACCATAGGAGTGAGTGTGAGAGTGAATGGTTGTTTGTCTCTAGCTGTATGTGGCCCTGCGATGGACTGGCGAACTGTCCAGGGTGTACCCCGCCTATCGCCCGATGTAGCCCCCGCGACCCTCTGGTGGAGGATAAAGCGGTTAGATGATGACTGACTGACTGACTGATTCAGTTACACCGAAAACAACTGCTTTACAAGTCACTCGTCATAGTGATGACTCCGCCCACGTTGAGGAGGTACTATTTTGTAATGGAAACACAACCTAAACCGCGCCGCGCCGAGGCGAGTCGAGCTGGGACCAGAGGTGGAACAGGGGCTTCAGTGCACTTTTGAGAACCTTGCTATGCACAAAAATTCACCTAACCTGGCGTGCACATCAGCACCTGCAGAAACTGCTGTCTAACCAAACTTGACATAGATTTTGCAGCAGTGTCCTCCACCCCGTCTCTATTCTGTTTCATCTCGTTTTTGGAATCAGAATTTAGGTTTATTGCCAGATTTGTTCGGGTCAGCGGTGCACATCATAGGATAGGAGTAGGTCCAGTTGGTCCACGATGATAACCTGCAAAGCCAGTCATTGCACCACCTACTGGCAACAGGAAGTATGCATTTAATTCCCCCGCCTATAACTTTAATTCCAGGTCTGCGTCAGATTCAGACAAATTCATGTGCTGCCAGAATCTATCTTCCACTTTGTTCTGTGGCAAAGTTTAATCCTGTGTTCAGTTTCCCTGATCCTCTTCATGGTCGCCGTCTGCAGAAACTGCCTTCATGTAATGTTCTCCAAAGAAGCGAAACACACATTTCCACAGACGGTGCGTCTGACCTGTGCCAAGGCGGAAACACTTACCATCTACTCTTTCAATGCAAGGTCGCTTCAATGAAGAACTGTGAATATTATTGCACCATCAGTTATCGTATTATTATCGTCATCCTCTGACAACCATGACAGACCTTCTGTATTGTGCTTTTTCATTCAGTGGTTGTTTGTTTGTTTTTTCCCCATTAATTCACTGTAAAACACGCCGGAACTGAAGCTGCAGTGTTCACAGATAGTCTGGAGTTATAGGTAACAGAAGAGGAAGGTGGAGGAAGGAAAGGAAAGAGTAAAAGAGCGGAATTATTGCCGCATAATGGATTCTAAGTGTTGTAAAGCACCAAGCACAGGGCTTGTAAGTCTATAAAAGCGAAAAAGCCGTCGGCCCTCTCATCAAAGCCCCACCCACAAAACACTGAGAAACAAATAAAGAAAAAATACAGATAAGATGAGAGTAGATAAAGTAAATTACAGACCCGAGCTTTTTTTCTGCAGGGTGGATTGTCATGAGCAAATAAATAAAAAAAAGAAAACGCACTGATGAGACCTGAATTTCCAACTTTCCTGCTTTTAAATTATTTAAAGAAAACACAGTTCCTGTAAAATGACACCGTTCTCTGTCTTTCAACAGTGATGTAGCACACGGTGTTTCTTTACCCTATAAGCGAGGAGAATTTATATACATATATGGGGGAGAAGAAAAAAACACACAGTGATGGAGCAGAGCTGGGAGAGAGGCGAGCTCACCGTTTTCATGGCTACAGTGAATATTAAGCAGGTGCACAGTGAGTGAATGATCATAGATCATCACACAGACAAACCACGGACAGTCTAATTGGATTTCGGGAAGTTGGAGTCGCTCTATCCGTCTTATCCATCCAGCAAACACCAGAGTCTGTCCTATAGCGGAGCTGGTGGTTGTTATTGATCGTCATAATGTTGCTCCTGCTGCCGGTGCTGAACTGAAAAGACCATATGCTTCCTGAAATCACCCAGAATGTTGGATCTACATTGGGTCGCTCGGAGGGTAAAGCCGCCAGAGCTCGCGGTCTCGGGTTTCAGATGGGATTCTCGCTGATTAATAGACACACAGAAAATCTCTCGCACACTCGAACGCGGTTTACTCCGACATCAACACATCAGCGGGCGCACAGATGGAGACGTGTTAACCCCCCGACACGACGGCAAACACAACACAGGCGCCTGAGCCAACACAAACACCTTGTGATACGGCACACGTCTCGCATTTGACAGTCATCCCTCCTAATGAGCGCGTAATCCACTGTTTCTGTGCAAACAAACACATATTTCAGCAGTTTGGTGAAGCGTAATCTCTGCACAGCTACAGCGGATGGCCACAGTTTACATTCCCCCACCTGCTGAGTTTGAGTCTAAAGCCTGTTTCACACCAAAATTAGCAGTTAAACTCCACACGTCATCGTGTTCCACTGGAAATTGCATCGCTAATTATAAAAAAAAAACCACAACAGCTAAAGAATAAATTAGCATTTTCACGCAGATCATTTGCTTCCACCAATGCCAAACAGAGCCATATCCAATACAAACTCACTGCAGAGTCATTTGACTCAGGAGAACACATGCCCAGTGTTTAAAAAACTCATTTGAAACCTGTTTTAAATTGGTATTTTCACCAGTGGGTGTGGGTTTGGAAGCTGAATGTCACTCATGGAAAAGTGAATTAAGTTTAAACCTGCAAAAATCTTGGATTTTGGGCTAAAAACGTATCGTTCTTGCAGTTAAAATGTCAATTTTCCGGTCAGATCAGTGTTTAAATGATGAGCGCTCACTGTATTTTCTTAATGTGTCAAAGCAAGTTAGTGTCCGTCAGGTCACAAGGTCAAGAGTGCTCTGTTGCCATAGCGATATATATGCCTAAAAGTCCTCAGCGGGAAACGTGTGAAACCCTTGATGTTCCCCTGAAGATGGAATTAAACGTGGCTTTTCACGCCCGCTCTTGTGCCGTCTCACTTTACTACCTGAGTGTGTAACCACGGCAACTGGGGCAAGGACAGCTCAGGTTTTTTAGTCAGGGATTCAGAAGAGGAGGCTCCCGCCAGTCGGTGCCTTATCTCCGTGCCTATAGAGCAGTAATTCGGGGAAAACATCATCAATCATCATCTGGAATCCTGAATGAAGTGCTCGGGCGTCCGCTCGTTGTTCCTGAATCAAAAGGTGGAGCGGATCGCTGCCCTCCAAAGACTCACAGAGACATAAAGGGTTGTATCGCAAATACGGAGAGACGGCACATCTTGTAAAAGTCCAGTGTGTAGCGTTAAGTAAGTTTATTAGCGGGAATCGTATATGACCCATGAGTATGTCCGTGTAAGTGTATGATCACTATAAATTGTTACATTTTGTGGACTTTGGAAGACGTCTTTTACGAGTGCTTGAGACAAGGGGCCTTGGTTTTATGAAGGACACCGGCTTGTTCTTCTGACATGTCTCTGCAGCAGCCTGTGAGCGTATGTGTGTTATACGCTTTGAGGTGGAAGCTCACGTCGCAAATGAAAAAAAACCTGATACACAGACCAGGGATGAGCTGACTCTATATTGTGGTGGTGCTGGTTCAAAATGAAGGGATTGGATATTGGATAAAGAGTGTCATGTGGTCAGAATGTAAGGGATGCACATGTGACTTCTTTTTATTCATCATAAAACTAGAAATTGGACATGAGGGTTGAAACATGTCAAAAAAAAAGCTCAAAAACATAAATTTTTTCCAAAAAAAAAGATAACATTTCTTTGCTCACATAATATAATTAAATATGTACATTTTATGTGTCAATTATGTGAAAATAAGTCATATTGAAGTGGAAATTCTGTGTAAACTTAATTTTGCTATACAACTATCAAATTTACTCGAGTCAACTCTACTGGGTTTCTTTTGCTTTTCCATTAAGGAATTTTTTTTTTTGAGTGCTGAGTAGCCACATGAAGATCCCAGGTCTGTACCAGCATCCCTCACAAAGTTAGTCGTTTGAAAAGTCCGGTTTGAGCTAAAAATGACAAAGTGCAAGTTGGTCAAATCCATCCCGCAGAACCCTGCAACCCTCATCATTAGATGTCACTGATTCTTAGACAGTGGACCTTTTGAGTGACACTAGTTTCAGCCGCTTCTCCCTCCGTTATTCTTCTCCTTCCTCCCACAACGTGCAGCACAGAGATCCACCCAGCGCTGAGCTCTGTTTGTGTGTTTAATTGGATGAAAAGATGATGCATCATTGCGCGTGCGTGTGTGTGTGTGTGTGTGGGCACACGAGGGAACAAAGTCTGCGTTGCCTGTGGCGATAGAAACCAGCAGCTATTTGTTGTTGACATTTTTCTGCTGTTGTGCTTTTTTCGTTGTTTTTTTTTTTTTTTGCTCCATTGAAACAGTGACAGCTTCATGTTTTTTCATGCATTCAGGCCTTTTTTTTTTTCTCTCTTCCCTGGCATCTTGTCTGTGGTGTAAAGTTCTTGAGCATCACAGGATTTCACTCTCCACTGCCACATTCTCAAGTGTGTGCGTGTGTGTGTGTGTGTGTGGAGTCTAGTCTCTGAAGTGCTGCAGGGAGAGCTTTGATGTACTGCTCGTCAGTCTAAGGATAGGACCAGGTTGTCTCCATTAGGGACATGCCGGTATATGCTGTCTCCTGCTATATTGTAAACAACCTGCAGCACCACATATGCATCCTCACTCCCAAAAAAGCTGCGCCAGGACTGCGAAAGGTAAGATTAAAGTGGTCCTGCAGTAATTCAGGAAATGAAGTAAGGAAGGAAAACTACCTCTCTCCATTTGTGTTCCACTGAAGAATAGATGAGAGGCGGCATCCTGTTTGTACCTTTCCTGATGACAACGTCCTCGTACGGGTGAAAGCAAGCGCTGTCAAAGTGTCAGTGACCAACTGAAAACATGATTTGCACTTTGACTAAAAGCTGCCGTGTTGCTTTTTCTTTGTTTGTTTTTGTCCATTAAACAGAGAATTAAGCACTCTTCCAGGATTTAGGATCATTCAAAGCACTTGACACTACAGTTCTTTCATTCACCCATTCACACAATGCATATGTAACACTTATTTTTTCCATCACACCTACCTAAACCCCTAAGGTTTTGAAGGTGACCCCTCTACCAATGATCCACATTGATCTTATGAGACTTTTTCATTATACAGTTCTAGTACTACTCAGCTCAAGTCTACTCAGTTCTCCTCTTGGTTTTCCATCAGTGGTAGTACCTCTTACCTGCTCTGATGAGGTTCCAGAGTCATGAGCGCGACGTCCGACACGCGAATCAAACCCACCATTTTTTTAACCCTGAGTGCTCATGTGGCACAAATCCCATGCCAATTTGCCATGTGAATAACACACACCTCCTTATATGGACATCCTGAGGTCGTGTGTTTATAGGTCTCATATTCAGGCCTTAAAAAATGTTGTAAAAGCTTTTTTTCGTCTTCTTATTTATTGTTGAGTCAAACGTTATGATTCATTTTATATCACATTTTTAGTAGTGATATAAAGAAGCGATAATTCTGCAGTTTTTTTCTAAATAGAAAACAAGCCAAGTGGACTTTGAACTGACTTATTTCCAAATGTTCAATTGAAATTTAAACCCAGGTGTGAAAGAAATTTTCCATCAGATTGCCTAGGTTGTGCAACTCTTTATTGCACATTCCTGTAGCCTCTGTATATTAAAAACAGGCAAGAGTGTCGCAGCGTTCCTGCATTTGTTTGTGTGTTTGCGTCGCGTCTAAAACGCCGTCAGGGCCGTGCTACGACGACACCGTCCACGCTCAGGAGGCTCTATGAAGTGATGCAGCGTCGAGTAAAGCTGAGTAGGAGCACTACTCAGGCCCGTATCACCGGCTTTATGTGGACTTCTACACTGACCACATTGTTGAAAAGTGGATGTCGCCTTCAGGTTTGACAATTGAGGCTTCCCTGGAGGTAACAATACATTGAATAGCCACCAGGTGGAGACTCCACTGGTTGTAAAAAGTGAATCGCTGCAGCATTTCTCCAATAGAATATGATGTTAATTTGATGAATTATGTTTCCATTTAGGGGAAAATAGACAATGAAGAGTGGATACACGATATGAGTGGACGCTAGTGTGATTGACAGCCAGTATCGTCCAATAGGAGCCTGGTTGCAGGTGAGGTCTGGGAGGAGCGTGGGATCTTGTAAACAGGCCTGGAAACGTGCACCTATCTCTCTGAGGACACAGAATGTGGAAAGTGTGGAGAGGCATTCAAAATTGAGGCTTCAAGAAAGGTACAAAGAAATTACAAAAAGCATAAAGCCTAACATAGCTGCCGCTAATGCAACTCTTTTTTTACAACCCACATAAAGCACCTTTTGTTAACACTCAGTTCTGCCAGTACTTTATCTTCCAGCAGCCGTTTGGGCTGAAAATTCCCAGCATAGCTGTCTCAGGTTGATATCTCCCAGCACGTGCGCTTGTTCCGACCGCATTCTTACACTTTTATAGTAGCAGTTTGGTTTTTTTGCAAAAGATGAGACCGTGATAGAGACAGAGCGGGGAGAGCGGAAGGAGATAAAGCATGGGAGACACTGATGCGATGAAAAAGAATGCTTTTACATAATTAAGCAGATAGAAGTGATTACAGCAGCTTATCCACAGAGCGCGAACTGTTCACTTTCGGCCTCATTATGAAGTTAAAGACTCCAAACTGTCGCTGATGGCTTAATTACAGTTCCACAGTGGAACAAATGTTTCAGAGCCATTACTGCCGTTCACAAACTTGTTTTTCTTTGCTTCGTGGAAACGCATGCAGTCATCGTCAGAGAAGGTGCTGCCATTCTTCCTCACTCCCTTCACATTTTTCCTGTTTCCATGCCTTTGTCCTCCTCCAGTGATGATCAGACACCACTTACTTATTTGCCGCTGAATACCGCAGACTCGTTTTTGTTCTTTCTTCACTGCTCGTCTTCAACCGGCCCCTCTAAATCCTCTCTAAGGCCTCCTCCTGTCCTCTGTGCTGGTAGCTGTGTGGTGTTCCCTCCAGCATCCACCGCGCTCTGCCAGGCTCCACAGAGGCAGGGCCAGCGGGCAGAAGAGTGTGTACTCAGCATTTTCTCAGGAGTTAGTGTCTGAGGCCAGGCACAGGAGCTTTTATTCTCCACTCTGCTTCTGCATTATTGAATCAGGCGCACTGCCTTAAACCTCCAACTGGACTCAGACGAGGAGACAACATGCAGATTTGATAAAAAAACAATATATTGTACAGTGGAACAGCGGCGGGAAGAAGCGCAAGAGGCAAAATGACACTGGCAGGGATGGATCCAGCAGAGACACAGCGATGAATATCTTTACCTCAGCCATTTCTCATATTTTGCCCACCTGGGCATAGGTGTGTTATACAGATTTCACTTTGCCTGCTTTGTGTACAATGCCACAGACTTTTACATATATATATATATATATATATATATATATATATATATATATATATATATATATATATGTATATATATATATATATATATGTATATTATAGGCCTCAGGTCTGTTGTTGCACTGTGCTGTTTGGAAGAAAATTAAACTAATAACTGTAATTTGTCCCAAAGATCAATTCAATTACAAGCGTCCCAAGACTATGCATGCATATAAGTTGCATATAATTTAGTTCCTTATTAAAAAAAATATCTTTTCTGACTTGTTTCTAGACATGTATTAGGACCAGGAGAAGACCTGGGACACATACATTTCCTTTCACTCTTATATACGGGACACACACACAGATACCACACACACACACACACACACGCTCCTTCCCCTGAAGGCCTTCATTAGATAAAAAGGAAAACAGCTCTTTCCAGAACTACAGTGCAATTATTCAGTGTAGTCAAGCATGTCTCTGTGTGACAAAGCAAATTGCTTTTTTTTCGGTTTGCTGTTCCTAATACAGATAGGCCTTTCAAAAATCTGAGGGGAAGCTCCGCGCCACTGCTCCCAACGCTGCAAGAGATACCGCCACTTATTTACCCCCAGTGTGTGAGCTTGTGTTTACAGATGACTCTTTGCATGCCCGTGTGTGCTGTGCATTTGTTTACAGAGAGCAGCGCAGGGCTGTACATTGTGCCGTGTGACAATCAATCTTCTTTTTTGTTGTTGTTTTGGTTCCTTAATGCATGGCAGTAAAAAATGCTTTGGCTTGATTGATAGAGGTCTATGTGTTTATGGTCCATGTAAAAGAGCTCGACGCCCCTGACTGTGCAGTGCTTGGATAATTGTCCAGGAGAAACAGCTGAAGAGGCACCATATACCAGGTCCTCCTTACCTTCAAGGCTCTAAATAATCCAGCGCCTACATTCATCTCCACCTTCCTCCATATATATATTCTCCCACCCAGACGCTCTGATCTTCCTCCTTCATCTTCCTCTGTGCTCGTCCTGCTTGCTCAACACCAGTAGGGTCCAGAGCTTGTAGCAGAGAAGCTCCTCATCCCTGGAACCCAACTCTGATCACCAAAATACAATTGATGCAATTACATGGTTTGCTTTAGTTGCTATATTTGTAAGGTGACCTTCAGTGTCCTGAAAGTTGTTATTATTAGTAGTAGCAGTAGTTGTTGTTGTAGTAAAGCTGTAAGCAGAAAAACTGTTGGTGGTTGAGTCTTATCTGCAGGTCAGGAGGGAGGATCTCCGTCTTGAGCTCCTCCCACCACATCAGCAAATGCAATTTAAATGCCATAAATAACCCAAGTCAATCGGTGCATCTTTGACAGCTCCGCCCATATTGACTTAATGCTAAGAAAAATAAGGCTTTTTTTTAAATCAATACATGGACATGCTTTGACCACTTCCTGTGGTCTTCCTCGGAAGGTCACGTGATGTGAGATCCCTCATCCAGGTCGCTGGTTTCCAGATCTCGATATCCTCCCTGATCCAGCACTGGTGTTTGTTACTGTTAGAGAGGATGACTTTGACCTTTTGACCCGGTCCATGATGTGATTTTCTCTTTTTGCAGAGGTCGGATGTGGTTGATTTAACTGCAAATGGGACCACTTCCTGTGGGTAAGGTAATAAAAAAAAAAACACCTTATTTTTTATTTCTTACTTAAGCTCAAGTTCAGTTGCTGTTGTTGTCCGACTCTCTTTCAGACACATTTCCTTGTTTTGTAGGTGGCTTTGCAGTGTGGGCAGTTGTTACCAGAGCTAGCCTTTCCATTGAAGGCCCTTGTACATGTAGCTGTTCAGAACAGCCAATAAGAGGCGCCCTTTCACTCTGAACTGCCCTGTGATTGGTTAGCTCTCACCACTGGCCTGAAGGCTGGTTCCTGAGGCGCAGGACTCTAATCATTTTATTTACATTGTCCTGAAAGTTTATGATGGGAATTATTGATGGAAAATATGTTGCCTTCTCCAGCTTTATGGAAGGAAATTTTATTTACAAAGCACTTTTCATGTACACAAACCGTACAGTGGATCCAAGGTGAAATATTACACAGAGACACAACTGAAAGAAATCAATAAAGTAAAAAAGAAAAAAGGAAAGACAATCCATAACTTAAAGTGTTTAAAGAGGTGACTGGAGTAAAAAGAAATAAAAATACTCTTTTTAGTCATTCCAAAAGGTTTACGTTGAAGAAAGTACCATATTTGCTGTGTTTATTCATAATGTTTTACAGATAGTTTCATATATCAGATTCAAAGATTTTGAAAGTCAAGATAGTTGATCATGTGAGGTGAGGTCATTTGTATAAAAATGGCCACTTTCTCACATCTGGCAGATCATTTCGCCTCCTACGTGTGAGAGTGAGTGAAGGAGCCGTTCATGGTCACTGACTACCTATTTATCTCATCCCTGCTTCCTCCAGTTGGGTCCTAATCAATATCCAGGGACTCGGAGACAGAGGACAAGTCATCTGGAGAAGGGAGAGCGAGTCACGCGGGGAACGAGAGCACAAGGACGGAGCGGAGCGCCGAGATTTATTTGTGCTGCCTGTCGCTTTGTGGCCACACATGCGGAGACAAATGCTTATGGGAAGACTCAGGAATCTCCTCTGTGATTTCAGAGCGTCCTCAATTGATTTTGTAATGATTTTCATTTCTGTACAATATTGATTAGCTGTATATTAGTCCGAGGTAATCTTAGTTTATGATGACACATACAGCTTTTCAGAATTGGCAAACAGAGTTATAAATGGCTGGCAGTTATTGGTAAGCATAATGTCGTATTTTCTTCGCCACACATTACTCACTGTGACTTTATCCAGGAAATAACCTGGGGCCCAAAGCAGTGTCATAAAACAGAAGGTCTGAGGTCTGTGTGGCCAGTCGTACTCCATCCTGCACCAACCTGAACAACGTAGCCTCACCACAGAGCTGCAGCTGGATGCTTAACAATATCACATAATTCCTAAATATTTGAATTTATAAATCCAAATTTTAGGTCCAGGCATTTTGTTCTTTTTTTTAAAGAGACAGGGAGAACATTATACCTAAAACTGAGTAACATCCAATGTCTCAAACTCAAAATGAAAGTAAAACTGAAAATGTTTTCAGTTCAGAAAAACTGACATTATTTATTAGTGAATTAATTTTTGTGTGAAACAATATCTTGTTAATTCAGGAAAAGCAGCTGAAATATTTTTTTTTTTTGGAAAAAAAACAATACATTTCATACATCATATACTGTACATTTTTAAATGAAACAATATAGAAAAATAGAGCAGAAAGTTATTTTTGTAAAAAATGATCTCTATAATTCAGAAAAAAAAACAGAAGAAAAACAGAAATGTGTTTGTTTCTATGAAACAATATCTTGTTGAGTCAGAAACACGTAAAGTTTTTTTAAATGTGGTAAATCTGGTAAATGCAATATGCATTGTGTACATTATGGCCCATAAATTACAGAGAGTAACACCATGAAATGAAGGTTAAAAGGGAATCGACATAAATCATCAATCCATTTTACAATGATAATGACAAGTTTAAGCAAAAAAGTACCAGCTTTTTTTATTTATTAGTTTAGTGGGGAGGGCTGCAGCAGAATTAGCTATCAGTTCATTTTCATCATTGTGAACTACGTATTATCGTAAACCTGTCAAGTTGTCAGTTGTCAGTGCACTATGGATTTTTGGGGCAGGTCACGTTGGGAAGGTTCCAATCCTTGGACGCTTCGTTGCTGGGAACTGGAAGGTCACATTTGGAGGAAACAGCCGAGTTGTGACCACTAAATTGAGCCACGGCTAAAACTGCCAAAGATGACTGCTGCTCCATTGCTCATTGTGGATCATGTCTGAGCGAATGGGAGAAGGGAGGAGAAGCTTTTAACTCCTCCTGGCTCCGAACACAATATTGATCGTCATCTGCTGTCACCCACCATCGAGGGCTCCACAGACGGCTCGAAGCAACACTTCATGTCCTGACACCTATGAATCCGGCTGTTTGCTATGCTGTTGCCATGGCGACGCGTTGTCATGCCGACAAGCTAGCCAATATGTAATGTGAAAACACAGGGGGATAAAACGGGAGGATCAGGCCACAAGTTTGCTGTGGAGGCATGGGTTTGGAAATGTGCTACTTTGAAAATCAGTCACCTCTCAGGCTGCGGGTCCAGACATGGACGGAAGACACGTTGGTTGGATCAAGATGAAAGGAAGAAAGAGACAGGGGGAGAAAGAGAGAGAGAGAGAGAGAGAGAGAGACAAAAGTGTAAATGAAGAGGGTGACACTTTATGGGGAAATGTAAGCGAAAGAAAGTGAGAGGAGTGTGATTTCATGCTCTGATTCCACTGAGCATTTTCTGTTTTCTACAACCAGTCTGAAGAACTCTGCATGGCCACTTCAGGAATACTTGTGATTTATGCCCATCAGTGCTGTCCATATGTGTGCGGAATATCTGATCAACTCCACTGATGTAGCCCGACACCTGCTCGGAAAATGATAGCTGGTGGAGGGACGCAGGGAAAGAGGAATGGAGAGGAGATGATAAAAAAAAAAAAAAACAAGGCACGGGGAGTATAAATTAGAAAAAAAAAGAAGCAATGGATGCGATAGAATTAAGATGAATCATAAAGAGGAAGCAGGGGAATAGTATGAATGAAACACTGGCTTCTTCAATGATTACTTACTGTGTCTTGGATCTCACTTAAGTAAACTAATACCACATTCCCACTGGTTTTGTAATATGTTTAATAGCCATTCACCCTTTAGTCGAACAACTCTTCAACACAGCTTTGGCTGCTATCAGGTTAAGTGGGTGTGTAAGACCATGGATGCCACATTTAGTGATATATATATATATAGCCTAGCAGTTGGGTATTAATGTTTGTAGTGAACTTTGCTTCATAAAACTTGGGACGATTATTTATTTCATCACTTGGATCCTCTGAACGACCAAGTAAAAGAAGCAAAATGGTAACATTAAGCTCTATGGTGTTGTTGTTGTTGTTTTTCCCCGTCCGTGACATCACGTCATGCTTGGGTGACGCAGGGGTGAAAGAAAAATACCACAGGGCACAACAACCACCGGCAATCCATCTCGTGCCGGTCACAAGTCCAGATAAATGGAAAGGTTCCGTCAGGAAGAGCATCCAACATAAACAATCTCTGTCAAAATCAAATATGTGGATCATCCGCTGTGGCAACCCCTAAAGAGAGAGAAGCCAAAAGAAAAAACTGAATTTCTGTTGTGTAACTGGAACAGTTGTTCAAGTATGTAAGAAATTTAAAAAAAATACTGCCAGCAACAGTGCTGCCGTTTATATGTCGTCTCCTTGTACTTCCGGGTCAAAGACCAGTAAGGAAATCTTGGTGCGTGCGCAGAACGCCAAGTCCAATTCCAATCCGACTAAGCGTATACATGCAGGGAGTAATCAGACTATAAATCACATTATCCAGGTATGTTAGTCCGACTAAGACTAGCTTGGTTTTAGTCGGACTAATGTGTTTACATGACAAAAAAAAACATGTTATTGTATTAGTCCGATTAAATTTGGCTATGTTTTGGTGTTTCGGTCCGTTGCACCACCCACAACCACACGTCCATAGGGGGTGCCAAAAGAGGGCAGCTAGATGCTAATGTCAGAAATGCTGGATGATACTGAACCTAAAAAGCCATGGTTCCCCTCTCAAAATCATCTTGACCAGAGGAGAAGATAAATGAGGCTCTGCAGTGGTGCCATACATTTAAATATTAATGGCAAAGAATGGCAATGCTCCTCGAGAGGAGCCAGGTGAGGTGGCGTCCTGGGTGCCTCCCTGGTGAGGTGTTCTGGGCACCTGCCACCAGTAGGAGGCCCCCAGAAGAGCTGGACGGAGTGGCTGGGGAGAGGGAAGTCTGGGCGTCTCTGCTCAAGCTGCTTTTCCCATGACCCGATTTTTGATAAGCAGTAGGATGAATGGATGGATAAATGGTAAAAGAGGAATGGAAGTTGACGCAGGAATGCAACAGAGCTTTCAGTTTGGATACATTTCCTATGGACAGGAAAGTAACACGGGGGAACTTCAGCCACAGTGAGCTCCATTATCACCGGCTTGTTGTCTTCTTTCATCATGTGATAATTCTCCACTGCTGCTCAAAAGCAAAAACACTTTCACTTTCAATCACTGCGCTGCTGACTCGCCCAAAACCAACCAAATAACTCGGTTTTCTCACTTCACCAGGAAAAAAGACGAATCCACAAACCTCATTTCAAAGACGATAAGAAACAAGAGTCACATGAACACAGACTGACAACTGAGTAAGAGATGCTCAGTAAAAGAAGCCAACAAATGGAGATTGAGTGAATGAGAGAGTGATAAGGGAAGAGTGCGGGCAAGCTGCATGCGTTGGGCCCAGTGGAAGCTGCTGACCGCTCTAATTATCCTTGATTTTCTTCAAACATGGCTGAGGCATTGTGACTCGGTCACCGGGGACACAACCCACTCCTCATTTTCTCTGCGATTCAATTCCACTCCACTCTCACCCCCAATCCGCCCCACTCCGTCTTTTACATATAAAACACTTTCTTCAATTATTTCTCAGACATTCATATCTGTATTATTTGACGCCGTTGCCTATCCAGAGTGACTGCTCATTTCGCCCCACTCTAGTGCGACTAGATCAATCCCAGGATCATTCCGCGATAGGCACTGTGTGTGTGTGTGTGTGTGTGTGTACTTGTTTGTTGAGTAAGCTTGAAGACAAGACACACAAGTGAGATTGGAGAAAAAGACATTATAATTTAAAAGGAGTGTGCAAATGAGTGTGTGTGCAAGAGTAAAGCCAGGGAAGTGGATATGCAGGACGGTGTTTGCTGTAATGAAGGTGTCTCCAAGCTTATCTTCAACCCCCACCCCCCCACGTGTAGGACAGCACGGTTTATTTGAGATCAAATGAGGCTACAATTACACAGTGGATGCCTTTTTTTCACTCTCGATCGATTACAAACAAAAGGAGCATTCCATCAGAGGCTTTTAACTAGAAGTGCTGCCGCATGCGGCGTCATCAACAGCTCACAGTTTCATTGTTTCTGGGCTGTCTGAGGAATGAACGTCAGATTACTACGCCGTAGTGTGACAGAGATGATTTTGAGCATTGAAGCATAACTAAACCCTTAAACCACTTTTTTTTCCAGGTGTAAACCAGTGTATATTATTGTCTAGTAATGTTATCTGCTGATCCAGGTGAAAATGTTTTTTGGTACCTGTTCTGGTGAGGTTCCAAGTGAGCTTGAGCTACAAGCTACAATCCTCTAGTTTGAGTACACAATGATGCTCACATCGTTTTTGAACTGTGTTGTTTACTTAACTCCTCCATTTTGTGATGTTGGGCTTATGTTAGAAGCATGACTAAGCCACTTTGATGCGTGGAAGTACAAATATGGTGTGAAATGTGTTGAGTCACTGTGCTGGTTCCATCTTGAACTTACTTTAATGGCTTTGTCGAGCGAGTTAGCTCAATGTTGACTCACAAAATGAAAATGAAACGCCAGTTTACTTGTTTGTGGTTTAACAGCCAGCTTTAACAATGTAATGCCACTTATCATTTTTTTTCTTTTCCATTAGTGATAGTTCCTGGTTCCTGGTACTTTTCCAGTACCTGCTCTGGCGAGGTTCCAAGCGAGCTGAGTCAATACTAAAATGTGACATCAACAGACTGCCGGCCACTGATTGGTCAGAGAGTGTCGTCACTGGAAGAGTCATGAGCATGACGTCCGACACAAGAATCAAAGTGAACAATGTCGAACTGTAGGTCAATTAAAACGACTTAAATATCCTGAAAACATGCGTTAATCTCCAACATTTAGCAAAGAAAATGTCTAAAATGTCAATATTTAACAGAGGAGTCTGGTGTATTTAGATTGTGAGTCTCACCTTCAGACCACGCCCTTTTCTCCCTTCCTCCATCACCTCTCAGCCTGCTTCTTGGCATTTTTGTACAGTATATGGGAATTGTTCTCATCTAAGAGCTGAATTATACACTACTGAATACTGAAGAGCACACGCCTGCTCATTTGATTAGATGACAAATATATATTTGGAAATCTATCATAGAATCATGTAGCTTATGTTTGTTTGTTGTGATGATGACACTCCACTTTTAATTTAATTTACCATCGCCACATACGATGAGAAAAATAATGTGCCTGGGTCAGTAATAAACCAGCTGTGTCAGCAGCATTCGACAATCATGAAAAAGTGAATTAGCATTAAGACAAACACGCTGTTTGGGCCAGAATAAATTGACTTGAATTGCCAGATAATCTGAGTTATCTTTGTGCCCGGGACTTGATTTAAAGACCACGTCAACATGTGTGTGACCTGCAGCTTATCTGTTAATTCCCACTCTCCTGACTCAGCTCCTCCAGCTTGTTAACTTTACCTAACTGCCTGCTGACTTTACAAAAGATTTGCCACTCTTTATATTTACAAATATAAACCTTCCCATTTAACCGCTGAGTCCCGCTGAGACCTTTTTATGAACTTAATTTAGAAAACAGGCATTATAGGCTGAAGGAGGGCAACATGGATTTGCCATTGAAATACATTCATCCATCTTCTACCACTTTATCGTCCACATGAGGGTCACACGCTAAAAAAGTACCAGGTACCAGGTACTATCACTGATGGAAAAGACGCGAGTAGTGCTAGAACTGTATAGTGAAAAAAGCGCCTTAAGAGTGAAGATTCTGGCCCAGAATTGTGCCAATGAAAAGTGGCATTACTTTGTTAGAGCAGGCTGTTAAACCACAAGCAAGTAAGTAAACCGGAATTTCATTTTCATTTTGTGAGGCAAAATCTAGCTTTTTGTGTCGCTAACTCGCTCGACAAAGCCATTAAAGTAAGTTCAAGATGGAACCAGCACAGTGACTCAAAACATTTCACACCATATTTGTACTTTCACGCATCAAGAGGCTTAGTCATGCCTCTAACATAAGCCGTACACCACACAATGGAGGAGCTAAGTAAACAACACACTTTCAAAAACTATGTGAGAGTTGTTATGCAGTGTCATTGTGTACTCTTTACAAACTGGAAGAAGCAAATTTATGCTTTATTTTTCATGACTGTGTGTGTGTGTGTGTGTGTGTGCTCTTCCAGTTATGAGTGGTCTTGATTGTAGACAGGAAGTTTAGATGCATGAAACAAAGAGAAATGATCATTATTCAGACGCTAAGACTTTGGTTAAATCCTTTCTGACAGTAACACAATTCCATTCTTGGTTTGTGCAAAACTAACAGAGACACAACTGTGTCACCTCTACTGTATGTCTCTTTTTTCTTTTTTTTTTACTACCAAGCAAGAAACCTAAATAAAAACAGTAACTTTTACATACAAATGCACT